>NW_007580483.1:46952-50101 GCF_000690725.1 Stegastes partitus | reverse complement strand
AACAGTGTCGCAGAGCAGAAACCCACACAGGAAAAGAAGTTTGATTGGCTGTCAACAGTCTGAAACCCCTGAGAACAGATTCATATCTTCTGCTATGAACACTCATCAGCTGCCTCCTTCTCTGTGGTTTGTGTTCTTTCTTGTTTTCTGTCAGTCTTGTTTCCACTCAGACCTACACCAACAGAGAGTTACACTGAGTCCAATCACCACCTGAAGCTCATGTCCTGCTCACATTTTGGAGTTTTTACAGGTTTATGTGATTAAAGATGGATGTTACAGTTTCCACTCTTCATGTGTGTAAACAATGGTGTCGTCAGTGTAGAGTTTTAAATCCACACTGACACAGTAATAAAAGATGATTAATACACAAAGTGAGTGATCAGAGGACACAGAGCTGAACCTGGCGGTTTATCCACATCTGTTTGTTCACATAGAAAACCTCTGTGTTCATCATTACTTCAAATGGTTGAGCTCATGGCCCTGTTCAATTGTGTACCAATATTTTAATCTGTAAAAGTGAGTAACTTCAAACCACAGTTAGATTAATATTGGGGATCAACATAGCACAGCTAGACAGCAATGTTATCTCCAGTTTATTGAAAATGCTGCACAAAATAAATGTGAATAGTTTTTCGCACTTAGAGTGTATATATGAAAGGGAAAAACAAGAAGAAATAACTGTGATGTTTAATGCTGAAATATGTACAAGCCAGCAAATGATTCGGCTGAATTTGGTCTATGTCAAAAGTAAAATGTAAAAATGAAAAATTTACTCCTGTGTTTAACTCCACATTACAACCAAACACACAACATCTGAACTGACATTTGTGATCAATTGCTATAAAATCTATTAAAAGATTGTAATTTTATAGTTTTTATTGATAAACCTGTTTCACTCCACATAATACTTGATAAAGAAACAAAAGACTATAATAAAAATAACACAGTCCTGCAGAATTTAAACTCCAAAACTGAAAATATATATGTGAATATATGTATTTGCACTTGTAGGATGACGATCAAACATGTGAGTTAAGAGAAGTATATTAGAACCAAGCACAANAACCTGCTGTCGGCCAACCACTGGCATCAACATATAATGAAACAGCTGCTGTAGATCTGCATGAGCTTGAGCCAGGGGTGTGGTACCTACATATTATTGACCAGTTCACCCGTTTTAGTGCTGGTAGTGTCCTGACCACCAAGAGGTCTTCTGAGATAGTCAAACGTCTTATCCATGATTGGATCAGTGTGCATGGCCCACCGCAAAAGTTATTCAGTGACAATGGTGGTGAGTTTAATAATGAAGAAGTGAGAGACATGGCTGAGAACTTTAACATTGAAGTAAAGACAACACCCGCCTACAGCCCCTAGAGCAATGGACTGTTAGAGCGCCATAATCAAACCCTGACTGAGATCATCATGAAAGTGAGAGCGAGTACTGGATGTGACTGGAGCACAGCCATGGACTGGGCCCTGATGGCGAAGAACTGTATGCAAAGTGTCCATGGATACAGTCCACATCAGCTGGTGTTTGGGCAGAATCCAAACCTGCCCTCTGTGTTAATTGACAAAGCACCAGCTCTAGAGGGCACAACCAAAAGTGAATGGGTCACCAAGTACATTTCAGCCCTGCATGCTGCAAGAAAGGCTTTTACAGAAGCAGAATGTTCAGAGAGAATACGCAGAAAACTGAAGAAACAGCTGCGGCCCACCAATGAGAGGTATGAACCCGGAGACAAGGTCTTTTACAAACGAGTTGACTGTCCAGAATGGAAAGGGCCTGGAGTGGTCATTGGCCAGGACGGTGCAGTTGTTTTTGTCAGGCATGGAGGCACCTGTGTCAGGGTGCACCAACTTAGGCTAAGAAAAGTTACTCATGAACATGAAGAGCTTCAGATTCCCTGTGATAAAGAGAATAATGAAGGACAATGTACAGTGGACATTGAAGAAGACGAAGAAGAGACAAATGTTCAAAACTCAGAGAATGATCCTTTGCCCGCTCTTGAAAACACAGAAGCAGAGAGACCGGACACAGGAAACATCAACATGAAGACTGGTCAAATCGTGACATTCAGAAATCCAGAAAGTGGTGTTTCACAAACAGCAAAAGTGTTAGGACGTGCTGGCAAAGCAACTGGAAAATACAAGAACTGGTATAATTTGGAGCTACTTGAGCCTGTGGAGGTGGCAGGTAACAATGAATCAGCTGATCTGTCCCAGTTGGAGGATCTTCACGTCCAGGCAGATGATACGGATACACAAGAGGATGTTTTTGTGGCTAAGGACATGTCATTTGATGAAGCAAAGGAAAACGAAATAAAAAGCTGGAAACAGAACGAAGTGTTTGAGGAAGTTGAGGACGAAAGACAAAAGTGCATCTCCTCTCGTTGGGTGTGTACTCTGAGAGAGACTGAAAATGGATTAGTACCAAAAGCAAGGCTTGTTGCACGAGGCTTCGAGGAGCTACAAGTTTCTGAGCTACAAAAGGACTCACCAACATGTGCCTCAGAGTCACTGAGACTCCTTGTGGCAGTGATTTGTCAAAGACAATGGGAACTTCACTCCATGGACATAAAATCTGCCTTCTTACAAGGAATGGAACTGTCCAGAGACATTTTTATCAGACCACCACCAGAGGCTAATAGCACAGGGACACTTTGGAAACTGAAAAAGTGTGTGCATGGTTTAGCTGATGCCTCACTGTATTGGTATAACAGAGTAAAAAAACATAATGATTGAAGCAGGAGGTATTGTGTCTAAGGTTGACTCTGCAGTTTTCTACTGGCTTGATGAGGATAAGAATGTCACTGGTGTACTTGCTTGTCATGTTGACGATTTCATTTGGGGTGGATCTCACATGTTTTCAGAGTCAGTCATACCTCACCTCAGATCAAAGTTCAATGTTGGTCGTGAAGATCACAATAGCTTTTCCTATGTGGGGGTGGATTTTGTTACTTTGGGCTACAAGGTACAAATACACCAAGAGACATACATTCAGCACCTGCAGCCCATACATCTCACACCTTCACAAGCAGCAGAGTCAGCTTCACTCCTCACTGAGGAGGAGAGAGAGCAGCTCAGGTCAAAGATAGGCCAACTTCTGTGGGTTGCGAGACAGAGCAGACCTGATGTCATGTTTGATGCAA
>NW_007580483.1:44145-45427 GCF_000690725.1 Stegastes partitus | reverse complement strand
TGATTGGCTGTCAACAGTCTGAAACCCCTGAGAACAGATTCATATCTTCTGCTGTGAACACTCATCAGCTGCCTCCTTCTCTGTGGTTTGTGTTCTTTCTTGTTTTCTGTCAGCCTTGTTTCCACTCAGACCTCCACCTATACAGAGTTAAACTGAGTCCAATCACCTCCTAAAGCTCATGTCTTGCTCACATTTTGGAATTTTTACAGGTTTATGTGATTAAACATGGACGTTACAGTCTCCACTCTTCATGTGTGTAAACAACAGTGTCGTCAGCGTAGAGTTTTACATCCACACTGACACAGTTATAAAAGATGATTAATACACAAAGTGAGTGATCAGAGGACACAGAGCTGAACCTGGTGGTTTATCCACATCTGTTTGTTCACATAGAAGACCTCTGTGTTCATTGTTACTTCAAATGGTTGAGCTCATGTCCCTGTTCAATTGTGTACCAATATTTTTATCTGCAAAAGTGAGTAACTTCAAACCACAGTCACATTAATATTAGGGATCAACATACCACAGCCAGACAACAATGTTATCTCCAGTTTAATTACAATGCTGCACTAAATAAATGTGAATTGTCTTCAACACTGTGAGTGTATATATTAAAGGGAAAAACAATTAGAAGTAACTGTGATGTTTAATGCTGAAATATGTACAAGCCAGAAAATGATTCAACTGAATTTGGTCTATGTCACAATTAAAATGTAAAAAGCAGAGTAAAGTTAAAGAAGAAAAAAGAAAAAAAAAAGAAAGAAAAACATTTTGCTCCTGTATCTAACTCCACATTACAACCAAACACGACATCAGAACTGACATTTGTGATCAATTGCTATAAAATCTATTAAAAGATTGTTTTTGTGTTTTTTCTTTTAATCATCAAACACAAAGATTGTAATTTTATAGTTTTTTATTGATAAACCTGTTTCACTCCACATAATACTTCATAAAGAAAAAAAAGACTCAAATATTAAAATAACACTGTCCTGCAGAATTTACACTTCAGAAATGAAAATATATATGTGAATATATGTATTTGCACTTGTAGGATGATGATCAAACATGTGAGTTCAGAGAAGTATATTAGAACCAAGCACAAGACATCACAGCTGATATTTCTGATCACTAATTAAAGACATGAAGGAGATGTATTTATGAGATGTGGTGGTGAGAAATGGCCAGCAGCAAACAGTCAGTCAGCATGTGTTCAGTTGGTGGACGGTCCCTTGTTTGTGAGGATCATCAGCAGAGAGAGTCCACAGCAGAACACCAGACT
>NW_007580483.1:39878-41095 GCF_000690725.1 Stegastes partitus | reverse complement strand
AACAGACTGTTATCTGTTGTTGGGATGGAAACAGAAAACTACAAATCCACACAGCTCCTCAACTCTGACTTGATTTCATTTAATACTTTCACTTTTATAACATGTCAAACTCTTTTCTACAATTCTACAGATTTATCATCAGGAATCTATTTCATTTATTTTTACTGCATAATTATAAACACATTAGTCAACATTCAATGGGACAGATTTGGAATTTTTGGAAACTTTTGATCTGCTTTAGAGATAAAGGAAGAGAGTTAGTTTGAATATGTGAAATCTTTTTCCTGAAATGGTAAAAGTGCATTTCTTTAACTTTATGTATGAAAATAATATTGTTAATAATATTTTGTCAAAACTAGGAGCTCTGGATATTTACATATAGAGACAGTTGGTTTTTGATGAGAAGTCTGCAGCATTTTGTTTTTTCTTTTCAAACTCTTAAATTGTTAATCTTTTTCCCGTTCTTTGTTTGTTTTGTTTGTTTTACTCATTCATTGTTGTTTAATCTGTCTGCAGCTTGTTTCTACCTTATTGAACTGTTAAAATATATTTTCTCACTATGTAAGCTATAATAAAACCAACAATAATCCTACCTCCACTTTCTAAACTGTACTTGACATTCACAACTCTGATCATTTATCATCTACATTTGATGTTTTTTATTCTTCATATTTTTCTTTCATCTGAATCTCCTGCTGCAGTTACACAATATTTACATTTTCTGGTCTGTTATTAATGTGTTTAATTCCAGCTGTCACATATCAACATGTGTCCATAAAGAAGTGTCTGCATGATGCTGCTGCTGCAGTCAGGATTATCAGTGTTACACTGCTGCCATCTAGTGGCTGTAAACACACACTGCATCCAGCCTTCTGCTACTGCTGCTACTGGGACCAGAAACGATTGTCTTCTCTCATTCATTCATCTGTTGGTGATCAAACTGCATGTTTAATCCAACCAACAATAAAAAACTAAATGACATAGTCCTGTGCAAACATTTCAAGCTCTTTAGATGTTTAGATTCTTCTCCATCAGCATCAGGAGGTGTCTGATGGTCCCAGATTCCTTCTGCAGCAGGACAATGAGCCCAAACATCCAGCCAGACTCTCAAAGAACCACGAAGCTTCCATGATAGGTCGGCATGTAAACTAAAATAAAATAAATAGATGTTTGATATTAAAAAGATTCAGTGAAGCCTCAAAGTGCCTTATTCAGAG
>NW_007580483.1:9353-11343 GCF_000690725.1 Stegastes partitus | reverse complement strand
TGGCTTTGCAGGTTGGATAAAACGGACGCCACTTGATCACGCAGGTCGCACACCCTCTCCAACACACGGCCTTTGCTCAGCCAGCGGACATCGTTATGCAGAAAGAGATCCTTGTGTTCTGCTGACATTTCATCCAGCATCGCTCTGAAAAGGCGATGTCACAAACTGGAACTTTCACGAACGAAATGAACAAGTCTTGTAACAGCATCCATCGTAGCTTTCATCTTTCCACGCAGTTTAGCGCAAAGCACTGATTTGTGAATGATACAGTGAAATGCCAGGAGCGCTGCTTAGCAAGCCTGCTTATACCAAGCCTGCTTATACCAAGCCTGCTTAGCAAGCCTGCTTATAGCAAGCCCTTTGTGTTGTCCCACCATCGACGGAGCCCCGTCGGTGACGATGGAGACGATTCAGCCAACATCCGAGCCATTCTTTGCAAAGAACTGAGTCAGTTCGGTAAAGATGATTTCCCCGGTTGTGCGTCCAGTCAGCGGAAGCAGACACAGCAACTCTTCCCGAAACGTCTTTCCATCAGAAAATCTTGCAGAAACAGAAAGCTGTTCCACATCAGTGCGGTCACAGGACGAGTCTAAGGCCAGCGAAATAGCTTCAGCTTTCTTCAAATCACTGAGCAGGTTGGAAAAACAGCCCGCAGCTAAAACTTCTGCTCTTCTTGTAGCTGTGTTAGCCGATGATGGCACCTGCTTTAGTAGCTCCACCACAGTTTTCTCTTGTTTTTCATCATGATGTAAAACTTCNCCTCTCAGGCACTGTTCAACAAGTATATTGTTATCATCGTACATACAAGGCATTACATGACTGACTCATGAGGATATATTATACCAGGGTCCCCCAATTAGTTTTCCCTGAGGGCCAAATTATTTCAAGTGTGTCAAGCCAAGGGCCAAAACATGCCTTTTTTTTGTGTTGTTGTTGTTTTGTTTTTTATTATTATTTTTGTGCAAGCTGCTTCATGTGCAGATGATGTTATTGCTATTATTATTATTATTAGTAGTAGTAGTAGTATCAGCAGCAGTAGTAACAATTTGTAGCATCCCCGACTGAATGATGGTCGTAGGCTTTGACTGATGGTTCATAGTGTTCTATTTCAGTGAACCTTATTCACTGATGAACTCACGTTAGAGCTACAAATGAAAACAAAAAAAAAAAATACAATCTCCTTTTAGACCAATGAACTTATTAAATCATAGCCCCTTGAAAATGTATACAAACCCAAATCATGTAATTTTAAGCTGTTATAATCCAAGTGCAATCATAGAAATCACACTTTTATGACGCATTTTAATCCACTGACAATCTCAAATAAAGAGCTATATGTGATCGGTTTTAACTTAAATTATGATTTTAACAAATCACTTTTGTATCAAATAAGCAGCTTTAAAGCACAAATGCTATCAAAGAAAATACAAGGCACACAATTACATTCTTTAGAGAAATAAACAGACTTATGAATTAACCACGGACCGACGAAGTAGCTTAGCCAATGTTGATTAGCACGATTACAAAAGACGCCACAACTTGAACTCTGAGCTAAACCTTACATTAAACTAAATGAACACAAACCTTGTGCCATATCAGCCAGGAGCTAAGTAAACACAACAATCACTTTCGTCTCACTCCTTGGACGTAGTCCTCTACACACCGGCGCACTTTCACATACCGACACAGCGCTAAAACTCTGGAAGTTCTTTCGAGCGAGGCGCTTTCAAAATAAAAGCTCAGAATTTGACGCCTGGTATAATTAATAAGCAATAACATGACCTTAACAAATGCTCAAAAAATGAATAAGTAAACATAAAAACAACATGTTTATAGAAATATTATGTTCATACTATAGGTCATTTACACAATTTAGGCGTGAAACTCTCAAACCTAGAGGCTCACACGAAAAAAGAAATTGCATTGTAAACAAAGGAAGTCCAAAACCAACCATTTAATTACCTAAATGCTCTTTTAAAACAATCACATT
>NW_007580483.1:4263-7013 GCF_000690725.1 Stegastes partitus | reverse complement strand
TGCTGCTGGTCTTTTCTCACCATCACATCTCACCAATACATCTTATTGATCCCTTTGATCAGTGATCAGAAATTTCAGTTGTGACATGTTGTGCTTCATTATTATTTATGATAATTTTTTCTAGCATGACATATGGATATTTAAAACGATGTTTGTGAAATTTTCGATTGATATATCAAATAATTTTAGAGATTTGAAATTTTTAAAAATTGCCTGTTGACACACTTTAAGCAGCTTTTTGCACGTTGACATTAGAGGCTGGTTGAATGAAAATACCTCAGGAACTAAAACAACAAGAGCCTGAAATTCTCACTGTTATTTTTCATAATGTCATTGATTCAGAATCTGCTGTATCGGACAAGTAGGATAAATAATCACTGATCATGGATGAGTGGAATTATGAAAAAGAACTGAAGTCTGACGTTTCAGCAGTTTGATCTGTCACAGCTGAGGTTTGAATAATGAAAAAATGTTGGTTGTGTTGATTTTATTCTAAATAGCTAAAGCCCCATGAAACTTTATTCTTGTTTTCTATTTTTATTCTCTTTTTTATTGCGTTTTTAATCATATAAAAACATAATAATGAAAACTGTTATCTATTAACTCTATATTGTTATAAGTTTACTTGTGATTATTGGTTCTTTTTTGATTAATATTACATCCCTTCGTGTAAGTATTAAATTATTATTCTGTGGTTTTATTGCTTCTTCAATCTGTGTTTTTTTCCCCCATCATTTATTCATTTTTAATCGGCATCAACAGATTTTGTGCAGCCAGTTTGTCATTATTCTTGTATTTACACCATCAGAGTGAATTTGCAGCTCTGACTTAAGGATTTGACCTGTTTCTCTCACAGATGAAGAACACAGATGCTTCCTGCAATGATTCTTGCAACCCAGTCAATAGTTGTAACTGTTGCTGTGTTATTAAGGTGAAAAGCCACAGCGAACAGTGTCGCAGAGCAGAAACCCACACAGGAAAAGAAGTTTGATTAGCTATGAACACTCTGAAAACCCTGAGAACAGATTCATATCTTCTGCTGTGAACACTCATCAGCTGCCTCCTTTTCTGTGGTTTGTGTTCTTTCTTTGCTTGTTTTCTGTCAGCCTTGTTTCCACTCAGACCTCCACCTACACAGAGTTAAACTGAGTCCAATCACCACCTGAAGCTCATGTCGTGCTCACATCTTGGAGTTTTTACAGGTTTATGTGATTAAAGATGGACATTACAGTTTCCACTCTTCATGTGTGTAAACAACAGTGTCATCAGCATAGAGTTTTACATCCACACTGACACAGTTATAAAAGATGATTAATACACAAAGTGAGTGATCAGAGGACACAGAGCTGAACCTGGTCGTTTATCCACGTGTTTGTTCACATAGAAAACCCCTGTGTTCATCGTTACTTCAAATGGTTTAGCTCATGTCCCTGTTCAATTGTGTACCAATACTTTTATCTGTAAAAATGAGTAACTTCAAACCACAGTCAGATTAATATTGGGGATCAACATAACACAGCTAGACAACAATGTTATCTCCAGTTTATTGAAAATGCTGCACTAAATAAATGTGAATAGTCTTCAACACTTTGAGTATATATATTAAAGGGAAAAACAAGAAGAAATAACTGTGATGTTTAATGCTGAAATATGTACAAGCCACCAAATGATTCATCTGAATTTGGTCTATGTCACAATTAAAATGCAGAGTTAAGTTAAAAAATAAAAAAAACCTTTTTACTCCTGTACCTCCACATTACAAACACACATCAGAACTGACATTTGTGATCAATTGCTATAAAATCTATTAAAAGCTTTTTTTAAATAATCAAACACAAAGATTGTAATTTTATAGTTTTTATTGATAAACCTGTTTCACTCCACATAATGCTTCATAAAGAAAAAAAAGACTCAAATATTAAAATAACACGGTCCTGCAGAATTTCTTCAATAGTCTTCAACACTTTGAGTATATATATATATATTGAAGGGAAAAACAAGGAGAAATAACTGTGATGTTTAATGCTGAAATATGTACAAGCCAGCAAATGATTCAGCTGAATTTGGTCTATGTCAAAATTAAAATGTAAAAAGCAGAATAAAGTTAAAAAAATTAAAATAATAAATTTACTCCTGTGTTTAACTCCACATTACAACCAAACACACAACATCAGAATTGACATTTGTGATCAATTGCTAGAAAATCTATTAAAAGATTGTAATTTTATAGTTTTTATTGATGAACCTGTTTCACTCCACATAATACTTCATAAAGAAACAAAAGACTCAAATATTAAAACAACACGGTCCTGCAGAATTTAAACTCCAGAACTGAAAATATATATGTGAATATATGCATTTGCACTTGTAGGATGACGATCAAACATGTGAGTTCAGGGAAGTATATTAGAAGCAAGCACAAGACGTCACAGCTGATATTTCTGATCACGAATTAAAGACATGAAGGAGATGTATTGATGAGATGTGATGGTGACAAAAGGCCAGCAGCAAACAGTCAGTCAGCATGTGTTCAGTTGGTGGACGGTCCCTTGTTTGTGAGGATCATCAGCAGAGAGAGTCCACAGCAGAACACCAGACTCTTCACTATCAGCACTGTGGACAGCAGGCAGAGCAGCTTCACCTGACACTGGAAGGACACTGACACACAGACAGACAGAAAGTGAACAGACTGATGTGCAGCTCTAAGTGCAGCAGGACATTGCAGCTGTCCAAGCACTTCCGATCTACGT
>NW_007580483.1:0-1230 GCF_000690725.1 Stegastes partitus | reverse complement strand
TGTTATCTGTTGTTGGGATGGAAACAGAAAACTACAAATCCACACAGCTCCTCAACTCTGACTTGATTTCATTTAATACTTTCACTTTTATAACATATCAAACACTTTTCTACAATTCTACAGTTTTATCATCAGTAATCTTTTTCATTTATTTATGTTGCATAATTTTAAACACATTTGTCAACATTCAATTGGACAGATTTGGAGTATTTTGGAAACTTTGATCTGCTTTAGAGATAAAGGAAGAGAGTTAGTTTGAATATGTGAAATCTTTTTCCTGAAACGATAAAAGTGCATTTCTTTAACTTTATGTATGAAAATAATATTGTTAATAATAATTTGTCAGAATTAGGAACTCTGCATATTTACATATAATTTATTATATATAGTTTTTACACTTGGTTTTTGATGAAAAATCTGCAGCGTTTCTTTTTCAAACTCTTACGTTGTTTTTCTTTCTATGTTTTTTTTGTTTGTTTTACTTCATTTTTGTTTAATCTGTCTGCAGCTTGTTTCTACCTTATTGAAATGTTAAAATATATTTTCTCACTATGTAAGCTATAATAAAACCAACAATAATCCTACTTCCACTTTCTAAACTGTACTTGACATTTACAACTCTGATCATTTATCATCTACATTTGATGTTTTTTATACTTCATATTTTTCTTTCATCTGAATCTCCTGCTGCAGTTACACAATATTTAAATTTCCTGATCTTTCATTAATGTGCTTAATTCCAGCTGTCACATGTCAACATGTGTCCATAAAGAAGTGTCTGCATGATGCTGCTGCTGCAGTCAGGATTATCAGTGTTGCACTGTTGCCCTCTAGTGGCTGCAAACACACACTGCATCCAGCCTTCTACGACTGCTGCTCTGAGGAAACACTACTGCTGCTGTGGTTGCTGCCTCCTCTACTGCAGGGAGCTGCAACTAACTTTCATCATTCATTCATCTGTTGGTGATCAAACTGCATATTTCATCCAACCAACAATAAAAAACTAAATGATATACAGCACTGTGAAAACATTTCAGGCTCTTTAGATGTAAGGCTTCTTCTCCATCAGCATCAGGGCCCCAAACATCCAGACAGTCTCACAAAGAAGCACAAACTGACACCGACATCGACCCAGCACAGTGTCTGAAAGGACAAATACAGAAGATCCAAATACCACAGTCTGAGATAAATAACTCCAGGATGATTTCTGAACCACTCAGAGACAAACAA
>NW_007580482.1:8378-17940 GCF_000690725.1 Stegastes partitus | reverse complement strand
AAAAGCTGCAACATCACCTCCTTGTATATATAATTATTGTACATATTGTTTTATAAATAAAATGTAATCATTTTTTAGATAAAGATCAGTCAAAATTTACATGAAATGTGTCTGATACCCTCTATTCTATGTCACTGACAAACAGCTGAAATACAAAAGTGTCTAGTTTGTGATTCAGACCAACCAGCTGACGTCTGAACTACAAAACGAGTTCACCATATCCAAGATATGTCTTTGTTGTCTGGCTTCACTATCTGGCTATTTTAAAAGAGAATCAAATAGTCAGTAGGTGATGTTTTAATATGTATTGACCTGGTTAGGAGTCCAGCTTGTTACCATGGTGGTGAAAGAAGTAGTTAAATCTGAAGTTATCTCGCAGCACCAGGGGCTCGTACAAAGAAGCAGGTTCAACATACCCAGAGTTTGTATTTGTTATCTGGCTCTTGTTAACCTAACAGCGCAGTTGGAATAAGCGGTTATGTGAAGCTGGTTCTCAACTCTATAAGTCAAACAGGGTTTTTCAGTGAATTCACGTGAAAGAGACGGAGTTTGTGCCAGATGACCGATCAAACATGGACGAGCTTCGGATTGGCATATTTTAAAAATGAAGAGCAAGCTATAATATTAGAGACATATAATGATTTTAAACACATAATACAGAGCTGCAGCAGCTAAAGCAGAAAGGAAAGCTGCAAAAAAAATGCCAGACTGTGAATGTGAACAGGCTTTTTGATGTCACTACAAAGTCATTAGTGCACAAGTCGACCCGAATATAAATATTCTACTAAATGAACTTGCTGCTTAGCTGTGTTCTTTCTAAGACAGTTTTCCTGCCTCAGCTGCAGCCCTTATGGTGTTAAATGGTTTTGTGCGCAGGTGAAAAATTCAAATTCAAAATGCTAAGTAGACTGACTCTTACATCAGAAGGCTGCATGTGAGTGTGTGCAACTTTATATGCTTTTCAAAAGAAGAACGAACTACAATTCTGAACCAATGTGAAGAGTTTAAATATAATTTAGTCTAAAAACAGCACAAGTGCTGAAGCCAAAGTCAGGACGGAAAGATGCAAAAAACTGCAGACTGTGTCAAAGTGAAACTATTATGCTTATCAATATCGCTGTCCTTTCACGTGTAAGCTGCTTGGATGTAGGTCAATTATTAAGATTCAGGATTCAGTTTAATTGTCATTTTGCATCACAAGATTGCACAACAAAATTACAGATGTTGTTATTTTAGCTACTCATGAAAAATCTAATTATTTAACAAATAAGGCTCCGACCCCCCTGAAGAGGATAAAGCAGTGTAAAGACAGTGGATGGATGGACATTCTGCTCCCACTTCCTCTCCCTTTACTGAACATTAGTGTTTGCTCTTTTCCAATAACTAGAATGTACAATCTGTGGGGAAGTTCCCAAGAGGCACGACTAAGTGTTTGAGATATGGTTCAGTGACATCCTTAAAACCGCTTTCTATGAGAACATTTTAATGATTGATACATAAAAAGTCAGAATTGTCTCACGATGAGGAGGTTTATATTCACAATCACCTGTTCACACCTTGTAAGACAACAAGAATAAGCACACAAAAGGAGATATTTAATATTGTTAAAGTTTTGTATGCAAATTACATATATTCTGGCATACAATGCATAGTTTAAACTGACCAGCACATGACTCAGGCACTTAATGTCAGTGGTGTCTCAGCAACCTGTCAAAAGCCTCGGCAGATGCTACAGTGCAAACCTCAGAGTCAAAGAACAAGTGCAGCAAATAATGCAAGACATCACTAACTGCCTGGAAACATCACCAAGACCTTGCTATCTGGGAAGCTTAAGCTCTGGTGTCTGCAATTTGGACTTCTTCCACAGATAATGTGGCCACTCATGAGCTACGAGGTCCCAGTAACAAATGTGGAGAAGATGGAGTGAATCATAACTCCATATGTGAAGAAATGGCTCAGTGTCCCGCGCTGTCTGACAACATCAGCCCCTGTCTTTGAACAGTTTCTGTATGTTTACAGGTAGCAGTTTATTTTTTGCTTTATACATTATTTGTGCAGTCTTTAATTCTACCAGATCCCCAAACTTTAAGGTGTGTAATTTTAAAAACAGTATATTAGGGTGTTCATGATATCCTACATTGTGTACTATACGAATGGCTCTCTTTTGTATTGTGCTTAGTGATTGTAAGATGGTTTTGTAGGTGTTGCCCCATTCTTCCACACAGTAATTTAAATATGGTAACACCAGTGAATTATACAGAATATACAGTGCTCTCTCATTCAGAACGTGCCTTGCTTTCCCCATCACTCCAATGCTCCGTGCTACTTTTGCTCTTACATGTTTATGTGGGGTTTCCAGCAGATTTTGTGATCAACAATCACACCCAGAAATTTATTTTCATACACTCTTTCTATTTCAACATTATTTATCATTACTTTTACTTGTGTATTTATTTTGCGTTTTCCAAACAACATAAGTTTGGTTTTATTTAAATTTAATGATAATTTATTCAAATCAAACCAAGTTTTTAGTTTGCTCATTTCTGCTGTGACCACCTCCAAAACCTGCTGCAAATTTTCCCCATCACAGAAAATATTAGTGTCATCTGCAAATAACACAAATTTTAAGAGGTTTGACACCCTACATATATCATTAATATACAAATAAACAATTTCGGACCCGAGACTGACCCCTGTGGGACTCCACAAATTATATTTAAGTGTGTTGATTTACTGTCCCCTATTTCCACAAACTGATTTCTGTTGCTTATGTAGCTTCTCATCCACTTTTGTACAACGCCCCTGATTCCATACTTTTCCAGTTTATTGATCAACACTTGGTGATCAATTGTGTCGAATGCTTTTTTCAAATCTATAAATATACCCACTGCAAATTTCTTGTTGTCTATGGAAGTGGTAATGTCTTCAATTAACTCCATTAATGCCATGGATGTAGATCTGTTCGACCTGAATCCATACTGGCTCTCAACCAACAAGTCATACTTTTCAATAAAATTATCCAGTCTACTGACAAACAGTTTTTCTAATATTTTAGAGAACTGGGAGAGTAAAGACACTGGCCTATAATTAGTTAATTGATTTCTGTCTCCAGCTTTGTATAGTGGGATGACTTTGGCAGTTTTCATTTTACATGGAAATACACCAGTTTCAAAAGATAAATTACAATTATGATTTAAGGGTTTTACAATTACACCAAGGACTGCCTTAATTAAAGCCATATCAATGTCATTCCAGTCTGTAGACCTTTTATTCTTACATTTGCTAACAATGTCAATAATTTCCTTTTCATCAACTGCTGTCAAAAACATTGAGTTTGGGTTACTATCTAACAAATCCACAACATTCCCCTCTCCTTTTTCTGTCTGTGGATGATCAATTTCTTCTGCCAGTTTTGGTCCTACACTTACAAAAAAACTGTTAAACCCATTAACCACATCATTCATACTGTTTACAATGGTATCATTGTCTTTAGAATGCTGAGGGTAATTTCTATTCATTGATCCATTCCTGATAATATTATTTAACACATTCCATATGCCCTTGATATTATTTTTATTATTGGTTAATATTTTATTATAATAATCTTTCTTACATTTCCTCATAATACTAGTCAATTTATTTTTGTATCTTTTGTATTTACTTTCCACTTCTATAGTTCTGACTTTTATGAATTCTTTATACAAGGTATTCTTTTTTTTGCATGCATTCTGAAGTCCTTTTGTCATCCAAGGCCTATCTATGTATTTTTGTTTCTTGTTGTATTTTTTCAAAGGACAGTGTTCATCATACAATGATTTAAATGTTATCAGGAATGTTTCATACGCTTTGTT
The DNA here is from genome assembly GCF_000690725.1 of Stegastes partitus. Lineage (NCBI taxonomy): Eukaryota > Metazoa > Chordata > Actinopteri > Pomacentridae > Stegastes > Stegastes partitus. Next base: position 14,089 of record NW_007580482.1, on the reverse strand, counting down.
GGCATCAGCCTCTTTAAGCACTTGTTTCCAATTTTGTGTTAGTAATGCATTTCTAAATTTATTCATAGTTTCTTCTGTTCTTACTCTCCTGTATCTAATCTGATTAACATCTTTACACTTAACATTATCACAAACAGACATCACAAAAACCAGCAAGTGGTCACTGATATCATTTAGTAGTAACCCACTCTTTATGCTGTTGTCCATATTGTTTGTGAATATGTTGTCTATTAGAGTTGCACAGTGAGATGTTATTCTGCTTGGTTTGATGATAAGTGGAAAAAAGCTCATACTGAACAATACATCGATACATTCATCAGTCAGTTTGTGCTTGTTGGGATTTAAGCGATCTAAATTCAAATCCCCACAAATGAACACAACTTTGTGATCTTTCTTTGCAAACAATCTTTCCATACTATTTTTAAATGGTTCAATATTGGAGCCAGGTGCTCTGTATACACAGCTCACAATTACATTTTTCTTTTTTTCCACATAGATTTCTACAGTAAGAATTTCCATCACATCATCAATATTAGTTGTCATATTTTCCATTATGTTATAATTTAATGTTTTATCTACATACAAAGCCACTCCTCCTCCTTTTTTATTTTTTCTGTTTATATAATTCAGTTCATACCCATTTAACTCAAAATCCACACCCTTTTCAGTGCTAAGCCAGGTCTCAGATATGGCTATCACATTAAATGGTTTGTTTAGATGACTCAAGAACTCTTTAATGTTGTGAAAATTTGCATATAAACTTCTGCTATTAAAATGAATAATTGACATCCCATGATCTGATTTCATATTCATGTTAAATTGATCTTCAGAGTAATACCGGCAGCTGTTGTTTATATTGTTAAGAAAATTATTTTCAGGGTCAATATCTTGTTCAAAATCATGCATATGATGATCAGTGAATTTAAATGTTTTAAAGTTCCAGTCATCACAATCATCATTGTCCCTTTCATTTCCAGCCATTGTCAAGTTTAAACAGTCAAGCTCTTCACAAGAGTCCATAGTCATAATAGTTCATGTCAGTCACACTGATAGACAAAGCCACTGTTCTGTAGTCACTGGTACTTACCCAGCTCCTCAATATCTCTTATGGTCAGCACTTTAGCTTCCTCTGGTGGAAGCTAACCTTAGGAAGCGGGCTCTTCTGGCAATGTCTGCATTTTCCTTTGTAAGGTGCTCATTCACATAAACATCAGATCCCTTGAGCTTTTTCCCTTGTCTGAGTAATGCATTTTTGTGTTTTCTGTTTGTAAAGCGAGTCATTATGGCCGGTTTGCCACTCTGTTTTTTTTTTATGTAGAGGATGACATGCCTCGATGTCTGTATTGGATATGGATATGTCTTTGCTATGAAAGAAAGCAATTACCTGTTGCTCGACGGAGTCCCTGTCTTGGTCAGTGAGCTCCCCATCGGCCATTGCTGTTACTGCCCTGGCGTAAGACCGGGGCCTGGTCTCCAGACCGCTGACAATAATGTCATTCATGCGGGTGTACTGCTCCAGGTCTGTTACGCGGCATTCTAGGCTGGCGATCTTATCTTTTTCCTCATTTTGTTTTTTTAGTTCATTTATTTCACTCATCATATTAATTTGCATTTTCTGCTGCTTAGAGACAGTAGCAATCTCCTCAGACAGAAAGTCAAGGGCCTTCTTTATATCCTGGATTTCCTCGTTCTTCTTTGGTGGCATTTTGAGTGCTACTTGGAGCCTGTGCTTGGTGGAAGCTGGCTGCTGCTGGAGACTGGGCCTGGTGGAAGCTGGCAGCTGCTTGGAGGCTGGGCCTGGTGGAAGCTGGCTGCTGCTGGAGCCTGGGCCTGGTGGAAGCTGACTGCCGCTAGGAGCCTGGGCCTGGTGGAAGCTGGCTGCCGCTAGGAGCCTGGGCCTGGTGGAAGCTGGCTGCTGCTAGGAGCCTGGGCCTGGTGGAAGGTAGAGTACACAGAATGAGAGATTACTCTGACTGTGCTTCCTTTGCTTTGGTTACTAGAATTAACCTTTGACATTTTTGATGCACTTATGAGAAGTGGTGTCCAATACTAAAATCATTATCCCCGTGGAAAAGTTAGTGCATATAATAACTTCAAGTATGTTAACAATAGAGATAAATTTATTGTTTGTGAAAAAATCCTTCCCTAAGCCCTTCACACGCTTCAAAGTACATCACTTGTGCATACCTATCCATTGATGTGACTGCGTGTAGTTCAGACTTGTGCCATGTTGACTGTTCTGACTCCTGTCAGTGACTGAAAAGGTTAAGTTCCCCCTGTTGGTGATTTTGAATTACTGCGGCTTTAAGGATCAGGCACTTTCAATGTTCATGCATACGCTACAAGTGCTCCACCACAGAGAGTTGGTTGTCTGAGTCTTGGAGTGGAACCAACAGAGAGTACAGATACAAATGATTATTTTAGTTGTTTGTGGCACTGTGATCTGGAAGATAGCGTTTGAGATGTTTACTTTATGTCACGAAAACTGTGCTAACTATGCTAACGCTAATCGCGAAGCTAACCATTAGCAAGAGGTTGTTTAGTTGTTATGGCTAATTCAATCCTTTGTCAAACCTTGTTAATGTTATATGCTATGTTTATGTGTGAACCATTTGGCTGTTTAATGTGTTTACACTGTTACTTACCTGTGGAAGCATACTGTAAAAGAAGATGTTTGCCTTATTTAATAGTGTGATGTACTTACCTGTTTTATAACCTGGAAAAGAAGAAGGAAAGTGTGACCAGTGTTGTTGCATATATTTCATTAAAGCTACAAGCAGCGTTGGTCGGGTCCTCGGTCTGCGTTGCAACCTCATGCCCGTCTGACCTCCATTTTAACACAAGTTAAACCTGCTTTATTTTGAAGGAGCCATTTTTCTCTCTCCCCTCAGCCTCAGCCTGTCCGTGAGTCACATGACCAGCTGCACTGACCTGTGATGATGTCATGATGACTCATCGTTCTTCATGTCCCTGGGCGAGAGAGTGACATTTTTACTCACTTTCTTTCTCCCATACAGCCACAATTTTCACCAAATGTGTGTAAAAACAACATATTTTTGTGGGAAATCTTGTTAAGAAGCCCTCAGTGTCATTTTTAAAGCTGTAGGACCTTTAGTTTTTTCTGTAGATGACCAAATGTCACAGCATGTCGGCACATGTCCCGTAGACAGCCATACAAAGCATCACCCGAGGCTGCGACAGCGCATCAACTTTAACGGCTCGCCATTCGGAAACCGGTTGAGAAACGCCAAATCCCTTCAGAGCTTTTGTACATCAAGGCCTTCTCTGTCTCCTGTGCGATTTTCAAACTGGTGCGATTTACGGTGTCAGACAAGATAATTTTTTCCCAAAATAAGTTTTCACGGATTTTCTTACTTTGAAAGGCAAATTGTGGACTTCCTGTTTGAGATAGGTCAGGGGTGTCTGCACGAGATTTGTGGGTCTCATTGAGACGAACATTTTGATGTTGGTTTGATCTCTGTACGACATTCGTTCTGGGCGCTAGGGCCATTTTAGTGTGTTTTTCTGTAACTAGGTGGCACTAGAGAGCATTTTTGTTCTTTTTTTTTCATTTTATCAAATTTTTTGCCGATTCGGACGTGCGTGCCAATTTTGGTGAGTTTCGCGTTCGTCAGGAGAATAATAATGCTCTGCTGCTGAAATACTGCAAACCTGCGTGCTTAGAGGTGAAACCTCCCATACATCTAGACCACTGACATTCCCAATAGCATGGTCCTTTTACACAAACTAAACCTTCCATTAAAGCCGCAAGCGGCGATGGACGGGTCCTCGCCCTACGCTTGTCGGCCTTCGTGCACGGCAGGGTGTGGCGTAAACCTGCTCCTGCCGGGACTGTGATCCGGCATGTCGAGTTTGGGGCAGATCGGAGCAAGTGTGGCCTAGTCACGAGCCACTTCCTGTTTAGTGGCGAGCCGCGGCGGCGTGCGTGTTGGCCGTGGTGGAAACGAGCTGTGGCTGAGACTCGGTGCGCGCGTGTAAAATTTCAGGCCGGTTGGAGCACGGACACAGCACGTCTCATATTCTGGTGTTTTATGACATTGTGGCCAAATTCAGGGGGGCGCCATTTCCACGCTGTCACACTTGTGCCGACCGTTTTACTAACGTGTAATCACCACCTCCTGTAGTTTGTGCTGGCCAAATTTAAGGTGTGTACGACCTTCCTTGTAGGAGAAGATAGATTGTGAAAATGGCCAAAAGTCAGGCAACACTACCAAAATTGTCACCAGGGTTTTTCAACATAATGGACTTCCTGTTGGGTTTAGGGCTTGGCGCTGATTGAGTTTTCGTACGTACTGACCTGCTACACATGCCAACCGAATCTTGTCAGTGTAGGTGAAACAACCTTCCGACAAGAGTCAGTTCAATGCAAAAAACACTGCGAAAATGGACAAAATGGCCATTGATCGAAATTGCCCGGGTCGCCATTTCCAAACCGGGCCTCATCCGGCATGCTCGCTGTTTTTCCAACATGGCGGATTTCCTGTTGGATTTACAGAAACATGGTAATGGACTTTTTTGTGCGTCACGAGTTGTTACACTTGTGTGGCGAAGGTCGTAGTTGTAGGTGAAACGTAGCCACAATGGGACTCCGTTGAAATATTGTAGGGGGCGCAGTTGAGCCGTGTTGCATTTTAGACCTTGGAGCGGGGAGAGTTTTTTGTTCGTGACGACCAGCTCTATATGCCTATGAAACTGCGTAGTTCTAGGGCAAACGTGCTTCCGACAGGACTCTGGCGAAATTTTGAAGGTGGCGCTGTGGAGCCATTTTGGCACTAAAGTGCATGCTGATTTTGGTGAGTTTTCAAGCACGTTTAGGCCCTCAAAAATGCGTTCAAAGTTTGGAAAAGAATAGTAATAATCACAACGGTTCCAATAGGGTCCTTGCACTGGTGTGCTCGGACCCTAATAAACATTCAACATTCTCTGAAGGCTCAATATGAGTTTCTGTGGGGTTTTTCTTTTGTCTTGTCTTTGTTAGTTGAACTTCTGTTATTTCTGTTATTTTTATTCCACACAGGGATCACTTTAGGCTTGCTTTTGAATCGGCACGCCACGGTTACAAGATTGGCGAAAGACCCCAGCACAACTTCTGATGCAAATGCTGCAGGTCGTCTCCATTCCCATCACTGTGACAAGCATGATAGTCGGTAAGCTGAAGGAGCGTTTCTCACTCTGATGACAGATTGTGCTTTATTTCAGGTATATTTGTATTCATGTGCACCTAAGTCATGTGAATGCCTTCATAGCAAATTGAAAACTATACAGGAAATAATCTCTTTGTCTCAACCATCATGGATCGGTCTAATTATATGTATATGTGACACAACATAAGAATGTTTCTTAGCCAATCACAGTTTAATTATTTATATTTTTTCATCGGTTTCAACCAGGTAACAAGTATCTGCATAAATATTTAAACATCTGCCACCAATGTGTTGATGTTTGATCTGCTGTACACTGACTATACTCATATATGGTTCTACAAATGTGCTAATCTTCACACCACATTATCTCATGTTTTATATCCGTTATAGGTGGTAATGGTCTTCGGTTGAACTCCATTCCAAAAATAGCTGCACGTGGAATCGTCTACTTTGCCGTGACGACCCTTCTGGCTGTGGCTACAGGTAAGAGAAATATAACGGTACATTGAAATACGATTCAGCTTCTGTCACTTGTTTTGTGCACAA
>NW_007580482.1:0-5848 GCF_000690725.1 Stegastes partitus | reverse complement strand
TAACTGGGTGTCGTCTGCATAACAATGGAAATGTATGCAGTGCTTCCTAATAATGTTGCCTAACGGAAGCATATACAGAGTAAATAATATTGGTCCTAACACAGAACCCTGAGGAACTCCATAAGCAACTCAACTCGACTTATTATTAAGTCAAATACTCAGGTTCTTATTGTTTACATCAAGGTAAGAGTGTGTCAAGTTTGCAGGTTGATCCAAATATGTTGGACTTATTGTGACAAAATTTCCATACTATTTGTTGTTCTGCGTACAGCGTCTTGTCTTACCATATCGAACTTTACCTTGGAACAAACAGTTGGGCTAAACAGTCAGGCAACTAATACAGAAGAAATAAGTGTTTAACCTGCTGTGTAACCTTATGTGATCTCAAAAGGCAGTTTAAAGTATCTACAGTGTCTAAATTTACTGCAATTTATTCTCTGCTGTCTGCAAATATACATTCCTAAGAACATTGTAAAACTGTGCATCAATAACAACATTTGTAAAACACACTTTTCCAAGATTTTGAAAATGTGTATTAAGACCACTGTGAAATTACACATCAGTAAGAACTTGCTGAACATGTGCATCAATTGCAACATTTGGGAAGAAACTGTAGGTTGGCTGGTGTTTTTCCCCACTTAACATTACATGCATCTAAAACTGATACTATCAAAGTATTTTATGGTTCAATGTGGCAATGTTAGTCTGTCAGGAAAGCAAAATAAGAGCAAGGGACAGGAGAGAACTCACTGAGCCTGTATGAAGTCCCATTCAAAGTCCATGAGGTTCCTCAGCAGTGTGGAGACGTGTGTTCACTGTGGCAGACTTCTTTTTGACCATCATGCCCGTCTTCTTGGAGACACCCTTTCCTCGGATGACCTTTGATCCTCTCTCTGGATTGATACCAATGAAATCAGAATAGTCTCTGATCAGCGACTGAATAAAAAGCTACATTTTGTGGTCTAAAAGAGGTAGGGTTTGAGTTTTCTAACAGAAGGTGACATAACTAACTAACTGGTAAAAAAAAAAAAAATAGATTATACAGTCGAGCCCCTGAAGTTTGGAACAAACTTATGTGGTCAAAATCTGCACCAGCTTGTTGATCACTATTTTTTTTCTTGGTGTCTTACAGTTTTATTCCACGTTAAGACTTAGTGTTGGGATGAAATAGATGAAACATTTGCAGTACTAATCACTTTTCAGGCCACTGTGACAGTTTATGCAGCAGCTGTTGAGGCAGATTGAGTTTTAGCTGCTATTTTTGCTTCCTTTTTCCAAACTTGGATGTGTTTTGTCGCAGGGATGACGCTGGTGCTGCTGATCAAGCCGGGGCTTGGATGGAAACAGTGGGACAAGTGAGGACAACACTGTGTTGACCTCCTACACCGCCCAAGCCTTGATCGATGTGATACGGTGAGAAGGCAGATTCACTTTACACACAAGTTGTTTGGACTCATCAGGTTCATGGTCGCAACGTTTGACTTTATTCTTCACAGAAACATGATGCCGATGAACCTTGTTCAGGCTTGGCTCGAACAGGTAGGTTTTTCTTTCGTGTGTGCTTCATCCCCCCCATCCACTGTGATGTACTGCAATGTAATGTATATATAAAGGAGTTTTTTGTGTTACTAGTACAAAACAACCATGGTGGATGGAAGCCCCGTGTCCGCGTCCAATGCCAGCCTGGGGATGGTAAATCTGTCTGTCCCTCATTTCCCTGAAGATCGTTTCTTTACATTATCAGTGATAAGTGATAGCACACAAAGTTGCCGTCTTGTTTATCTCCTCATCTCACTGCAGAACGCCACTGAGCCGACCATTACGGGAAGCTACATGGCAGGACCCAACACACTCGGCCCGATCGTCTGCTCCTGGCACGTCTGGCGTGTTCATCAAAAAACTGGGGGACGAGGGGGAGGGGAAGCTCCTCCTACGTGTGGCTGTCGCCGTCAACAGCGTCATGGGGGAGGCGTTGACCTGGATCCAATGGTAAAATGGAATGCGGTAACCTGAATATAAACATGTAGAAGTCACATTTAATGTATAGTAAATGCACAGCAGCATCTTCTTCTCTCCTATTCCAAGTTGCTTGTGTCAGGGTTTCAGATCACAGGAAACCTCGTGGAGGTTTACGACTGGGAGACAGTCTCCAAACTGGGAGGTTTCATAGCTGTGGTCATCACTGGGTACGACCTTTCTCACCTGTTTAGCCCACGAAAAAACAGCCACTTGACAAATCCAGCATTTCTGCACCTCATAGCATCTAGTGATACGTAATAGTTGCTATGATAAAACAATAAAACCCAATGTAGCTTATAAATGAGACTAAAAATGACCAACTGGGCCATAAAGTTTCTTTGTCCTGTCAGCAACTCAGTCATTCATCAGTATTAGCTTGCATTGATATTCAGTGTATATTATATTGTATGTTTTAGGCTCGCAATCCATGGAGGGATTGTTCTACCGGGCCTCTATTTCCTCATGACAAGACGAAGCCCCTGGCCCGTCATTAAGGGGGCTTTTCCTGCGCTGCTGACTTCCCTGTGCATCTCGTCAAGGTAAGAAACTTTTAAAGGCTTGGTCATCCTTCGCCCGGTGTCAGCTCTGTGTATTTGTCACCAGATAAAACACCGCTAAGTGTAGCTTAACAAACCAATGCACAGCTACAGTCCTTCTGTCTCTCCAAGCGTTAGTTACGTGAGGGGAATGAACATTGATGACAGGATCACCCGCTTCATGATGCCCATTGGCACCAGCGGCAACATGGATGGAACGGCCCTGTATGAGACTGTGGCAGCAGTGTTCATCGCCAACCTCAATGGCATCTACCTGGACTTTGGCCAGCTGTTAACCATTGCGTAATTTCATTATTTTATAACCTGTGTTGTGCCTTGTTCCCTCAGCTGTGTTCTGTCAACTGCTTTCCAGCTTGTTTCTCATTCTCATAAAAGGTGATGCACGTTTCACATCGCTGCTGTCAAATATCTGTGTCTGTGTTTGCTCTGCAGAGTGATGGCAGAAATTTGCAGCCTCACAGCAGCAGCGCTCCCAGCGACCGGAACTGTATCGACTCTGTTCGTGCTGAATTCAGTCGGCCTGCCTGTGAAGCAAGCAAGCGTCCATCCTGCTGGCTGTTGAGTGGCCGCTGTGAGTTTAGTTTCTGGTTAAAAACCCGAAAATAGACACAACAACTTATCACCAATAATGAATAAATGCTGCCGTAGTGGTGGAACATTAAACATGTGCATTGGGGAGATTTTGCACATTTAAAGACGTGGTATCATGTAGATTTTTTCCATGTAAACTAGTACAAGAATCTTTGCAATATCAGGACTTTTAATATGAATATTTTCTACTTGTGCCATGTTTTCTGCTTATAGAATAAGCTTGTGCAATATCGTTATTTTCTACATTCAGACAAATCCTTGCAATATCTTGAATTTCTACACAGAAGAATCTGTACAGTCTCAAAAGTACTTGTTTATTTTGTTTTTCTCTGCTGGTGTTCCTACGTTTTTACTTTACATCTCCGTCACTGCTGTAACGCTGCAAATGTTCCTAATGTGGGATTTTGAACACATGAGGAAATTTAAACAAAACACTGCGCTAAATAGCTTTAATGTGTTGTGTTTAGCGTGTGTTTTTTTCTTGCAGGGATCGCTGCAACACCATGACCAACGTCCTGGGAGACAGCTTCGGCATTGCACTCGTTTTCCACCTGTCCACCAACGAACTGGAGCAAAATGACGACAGGACAAGGTGAAATTCAGATGTTTCCCAGACTTCACAGATTGCACACATGAATATAAAAAACCAGAAAGGTGTCCAGTTATCAGACACAGATGTTCTGACAGCAGCTGCTCTGGAGTTTGCGTCTCACACAGTTATTTTATCGACAGCCGACGCAACAATGACGCCATGGCCATAAACATGGAGGTCATTCACCCTGTGGAAGAGGAGGAGGCGTACTTTGATGCTGAGACAAGTCTGTGAGCGGCTTGTCCACTGATGGCAAGGTTGGCGGTTCGATCCCCCCCACATGCCAAAGTGTCGTTGGGCAAGACACTGAACTCCAAGTTGCTCCCAATGGCAGATTAGCGTCTTGCATCTGTCACCATTGGTGTGTGAATGTGTGTGTGAATGGTTGAATGCAAAACACATTGTGGAGCGCTTTGGGTACCCCTAAGGTAGAAAAAGGCGCTATATAAGTGCAGACCATTTACCAATACGTGACTCATCTTTCATTGAATTTTAATTGTAGATGAAGTTTGCGTTTGTAAAAAGTTCCTCAAAAGTAAATTTTTCCTTTGACTATAATAGATGTACAATGTAGAGATTCATGTAATAGATGGAGTATTTTAGTTTCAGTTAATTAATTAATTGAATTGAAGTGATATGTATTGATTGAGCTGAATTTATGCAATATATGCATTATATTGAACTGAATTATTCTATTGTCCTGATTGTATAATTGTAAACATGTGGTTTAATTCCCCAGATAGTCACAGTGTCAGCTGTGAAGGATTTGTACATCACAGTTGGTTTCTGTGGATCCGTGATTCCAATGAAATATTAAAATAGTTTGTTTGCTTAAACTTTTTGTTTAAGCAAACAAACTATTTTAACTTTAGTTTGTTTTTTAAACATTTTCTGTCACATTCATGTATTGAAAGAATAACTGAATGGAACAATCAAGTATTGACAAGAGTAGAAAAAAGATCAAAAGCTATACAAATGTCTGTCTGTACAAGGTGTGTTTTCAAAAAGCTTTTTAACTGTAAATTCGAGCTTGTTCCTTTAGCATTGGGGCTAAAACAGCAAAATCACTTTGTTTTAAGCTTGGACTGTGGAACTTTTAACAGAACTTTGATCTCTAATCTGAAGTGTTGAGGTGCAGAATAAGAAGTTAGAAGTTCATGTATGTTTGTGGATAACAAAACTGAAGCAGCTGGAGGTCCATGTAGGTCACAAATGAAAAGCCAAATGAGGAAATGAGACACAGGTGAAACTACTGAGGGTGGAGCAGGTGAGCAAAAAAAAAAAAGCATGAAAACAGTCACACACATTTATGGAATATTTGTTCTGTGCATTATGAGCCTGAACACACAAACACTGAATACTGATGAGTTACTGACAGAAGCAGCGGTTGGTCACTTTTACTTTGACACTGATCAAAAATCCAAACACAGCAAGCAAATCGTCTTTTTCTCAGACTTAGAAAGTTAAAATGTCTTCTTTTTTTTCTTCCCTATTGTTATTGTTATTGTTGCTAGAAAATTCTCTGACAAAGTTAATTCACAGCCTGGTCAGTGGGGCTTAAAGGTCAATGACCAATGACTGTTCACTTAAAAATGCAGCTTTATTCAAATGAACACTGCAACGTCTAGCCTTGGGGGATCAATAAAGGATTATTTTATCTTTTTTTTTTTTTTTTTTTTTTAAATGTGCTTAATGCGTTTAAATAACGACTGTTTAAAATAATTTCTAATTCTGTTGAACCACGGCTCAAAAGCAATGTCTGATTTTCATTGCTTGATTTTCATAGAATTTTTATTGATTGTTACTGTTGTCAGATTCAAGTCATTTCTGTGACCGTTGTAGGTTTTTCTTTCACTAGCCGAGGGGTACCACCAATTTTGTCCACGTGTGTATAAACTAAATAGAACACCACAAAAGAACAATGAATAATGACATCTTTAGCTGATTTAAGAGTGCATCCACGATAGGACCAGGCGGGGGTGGCACAAGCCATCTCACCGATTTCAATGAAACTTTGCCAGTTTAAAGGGGTCCACCCAAAGCTACTTCAGTCTAAGTTTAAGGAAATTTGGTCAAACTGGGGGGATTT
>NW_007580481.1:19499-23571 GCF_000690725.1 Stegastes partitus | reverse complement strand
ACTAACACACAGTGTGTGTCCACTGCTGAAGGAGCTGTAACTTGATGTGAGCTGCAGGAACACACTCACACACTGAGGTGGAGTCCTGAGCAGCATAGGCGAATGGAGGGCACGGGCCACAGGGGCCATGGCCCCTGCTGGAATCTGATTGGCCCCCCTCGGCCCCCCTGTGAAATACTGTCTTGTCATTGGGTAGTTTCTTTGAGGAGCGCTAGCTGGTTGTTACAGCACACCTTTATGGGGGCGGGGTGAACAGAGTATTGTGGTAGTGTTTGTGACGGGAGCGGCTGGAAAATAAAACAAGCACACCTCTTCTCTCACATCCACTCTGCACTTATGGACACACTGAGACGTGAGTGTCAAATTCAAACATGCGGTAAGTTGAACACAAACGAGTTACTGATATGTTTTATCTTAACTTAGATTTAGCCATTATCTTTAGTTCATCATTTAACATTTTGATGACAAAAAGTTGATGTTATTCGGTAGAGAAGCTGATGAAACGGGCCAACTCGATGGTAAATAACCATCAAGGGGTTCCTGCATTAATGATTATGTGACACGAAATCTTGCTACAGTGTGTTTTTTTCTTCTTTTTTACTTTGAAACAAGGAAAATGTGCTAGCGTTAAATGAAGACACTTTGCATAGAGATTTTTGGGAGCAGCCAGGACATTCCCAATCCCAAGTTTGAGTTCCAACTGAATGGTGTCATTTAGTCTCTGTTCCAGCAGCAGCAGAGCTCAGAAATGTCAGAAAGAGGAGACAGACAGACATTTCTCAGAGCAAATCAAATTAATAACAACACTGTTAATATAAAAGAGGAGAGCATTGTGTTAATGTGTGTATTTACATGTATGTATCATTTTAATTTACCTTGAGCCATCAGGCTGTTATTTTAACATTAGTCTTCACGCTGTGAATCAGTTTGAGTGTCATGAGTTGCTTTTGAAAGAAGCAATTATTGTACATGCCTTACAAGTACGTTCCTACCAGAAACCTTTTCCAGATCATGTTTGTTTTGTCAGATCTATTTAATCAGGTTAGGCCTATATTTAGTCATACAAATTGAGTACAACTAAAGAACACTTCTCTAGAAATTGCTATAGGCTACATCTACAAATAACGCAGTAATTGGGTGCCCCCTAAAATATAGCATTGGCCCCCTATTGCCCCCCCTAAAAATAAAACCTAGAATCACCACTGCTGAGCAGCAGACACACATTAAAGCTCATCCTGGATTTAACATCACATCCTCTGAAACTCTGCACACACTCCATCGGTCCCACAACATCCTGGTCCTGTGAGGAACTACACACCAGACTGTCCTCAGGTTTTTCTACAAGCTTCCACTGAAGGACACTTTCAGAGCCATTAGTCAGCAGACTGCACCTGCTCAGCCAGAACAGAGAGTCCAGTTCACCAGTGTTACTGCAACTGGTCACAATAAACCAGAGACCAGCAGCACCAGTATGGAGACTGGGAGACGGTCTGTGTGTCCTGATCTAATCTGTAACCCTACTACATATTACAGGTGAAAACTAATTATTATTTTCATCATTAATTTGTTTATTTCTTTTATTATAGTTGCATCAATAATTAACTGTTAAATATTAAAAAAAGAAAATGCAGAAAATCCTCCGACCAGACAAAAGGAATCAGAAAATGTCTGTGATTTTATTTGATAAAGACTTAAAAGATAATTATTTCTCATCAAAGCTGTTGTGAATTACGTTTCCATTGATCAACTAATCAATTAACAGAATTATCTGTGGTCCAGTAAATTTAAACTAATCTGTAAATGTTCAACATATATCAGTTATAAATTCACTGTGAATCAGGAAACAAGAGTTCATCTAATTTAATCTGTATTTTACTACATATTCAGGGCTGCAGCCAATGATTAGTGTCATTACTGATTATGTAATGAGTATTTTGGAATTAATCAATTTATTGCTTTTACTGTAAAATGACAATAAATAGTGGGAAAAAAAATGCTTTTTAAGCTCCCAGAGTCTGAGGTGAAATCTTGTAATTATTACCTTTTTTTGTCCAACCAACACTGAACATTATTTAATTTAGATTCATGTTAAACAGAGAAAAGCAGAAAATGTTCATATCTGACAAACAGGATCCAGCAAATGTTTGAAAGTTTGTTTGATAAAAGAATTAAAACGATGAACTGAGTGAAAATGTTTGTCCACTGATTCTCTGTTGATCAGCTAATTGATTTATTTATTGATCATTTCAGTATAATATATGTTTATGATGGCACAGACACAGTGTGCTCAAGTCAAGTTAATCTAATCATATCTGTGGTTCAACTTCATATTTATTATTGATGAACAAACTGATCAGCTCAGTTCATGTCATCTGGCCTGTAGTTTATAGAGTTACATTTGTCTGTTCATAAAAAAAAAAATTAAAAATGAGGGATCACCTACAGAGCCAACCAGTCTGTATATGATGCAGTAAACATGGCTCTGCACTTCATCCTGCAGCAGCTGTGGCCTCATGTACAAAGACTTGCGTGGATTTCATACTGAAACCTGGCATACGCTTCAATCCTTAAAACTGCGTACGCACAAAAAAAATCCAGATGAACGAAAATGAGCGTACACCCGAATCCAAGCACATTTCCTTTGTACATCCCACTCAGCGTGGAATTGACCGCACATGTTGGGAGTACCAGACTCCTCCCTCTCCACGCCCCCAATTTAAATATGCAAATTAGCATAAACAGGGCCAACAGGTGGGATTCCCCTCTCTGCAAGATCAGATAACAGTAACCAGGATGAACTCACCCTGTTTGAGCGGAGAGTCGCTGCTATTGTGGTGTGCACTGATTGAATAAAAATGCTTCCTGTTCACATAAACACATCCATCTTGTGATGGTGCCTCTATAGCAATGTGTGTGCAGTCGACAGCTCCGATTACAGCAGGAAAACCGACTGTCGCTACAAATTGCACGTTTATGTCGTCCTGTTCAACTGCACTGTGGGAATTTGATATATCTGGCTGACATTCGGATAGTTCCACCCAACACATGGCTCTGCTCACTGTCGACTGGCACAGTCCCGGTCGGTCGGCCAGCTCCCTCTGAAATGACCCTGTAGCGAGGAAGCCCAGTGGGTCAGCACCTGTATGGGCACAGGTAGGACATGGCTCCTGGCCGCGTTGCGTTCCAGTAATGGCCGCAGCTCCGCGCACAGTTCTAAGCGAATTGCCCTCGGGAACATAAAGCGGCTGATGATCCAGTCGTCGTCCTGAGGTCTCTGGAAACCCGTTCTCTTGGCACTGCTCCATTGGCAATATCCTCCAACAGGTCCAAAGCTGCCATTGTTGTTAACGGTATCTTCTGCACCATTTTAAGTAACCTTCTATATCCGCTCATCTGATTGCAAACACCTGGGTGTGTCAATTGTTCATCTCAGTGTCTCTGATGTGCATATCACTTTGAGGAATGACCTTTTTTTTACATTGTTTTTTACATTTTTATATTCCCAGCATCACCACTAAGTGTCGCCAACGGCTCAAAAGCAATAGAACCGCACATTTCCACGATCACTTCACTCTTGATACATCTGAACATTAGCGTGGATAAGTGCGTACGCCAAGTTTTTGTGCGTACGCACGCTTTGTCACACGTCTACAGTTCTCTGACGTTTATCGTGAGCCGACGCTAGCTAACTTGTTGGCTCCTTCGTTAGCTTGTTAGCTCCTTCGTTAGCTTGTTGGCTCCTTTGTTAGCTTGTTGGCTCCTTCGTTAGCTTGTTAGCTACATCAACGCTGAGCCACTAAATCTAAAAATGCTCTTGAACATTTTGTGTTTTCCTGCTGTATTGGTGGAAGATTTTACATCACACTGACACACATAACTACAGGAGAAAAAAAAACCTTAAATCATTTTTGTTCCTCTTCAGCTCAGAAAACAAACAGACAGTTGATCAGTTGGACAGACAGTCTGATCTGCTTCAACCTCCCATCAGTCCTCTCCTGCTCTCCCTCATCACACATAACGTTGCTGAATTTTAACAAACACACACTTTAGCTGCCGTCACTGAATTATTTTT
>NW_007580481.1:15754-18358 GCF_000690725.1 Stegastes partitus | reverse complement strand
CAATAAATGTCAGTAGTTTAGAGTTCTGGAGACACACTGACATGTTTTCCAGACGGTTATTTAATGTCAGCAGTAAGGTTTCATACATCAGTGATGAAAACAGACTGTGGACATCAGTGAAGTTTCAACTGTTAGTGGTTGCTGCAGGCTGAATGCTGACAGGTCAGAGGTCTGTGGACACTTCAGAGCTGCCTGCAGGATGTGACTGACAGTTCATCAGACCAATAGAAGAGCAGCAGAGAGAAACCCCGCCCCTCAAACATCTGTCCATTTACTGAAAACTGAGATGTGTAACAGAAGATTTAAAGTCACAAATCAAAAATAGGAAATATAATCCAAAAGACAGCAATACAAGCTGTGATTTTACATGTAAATGTTTTGAAAAACAGAAAACTCTTGAAAAAAAGAAAAAAGAAAACTGTTTCTTTGCTTTCCTTCTTTGGCTTTCTATTTGCACACACATTTAACTTCACAGTAATTCTTATATGTATTTATGGATTAAACTCAATGTTAAGTGAATACACACTGTATATGGATTATTTAAATAAATAGAAAATAGTAAAAAAAAAAAAATGCAAACATTTTCTAGAAAGTAAACAGCTTAGAGTTTGCTTAAGAAGACTTTAACACTTATTTGGATGTCAAAATTGGTTTATTAATTTTCCAGTAATTAACTAGTTGATCAATTAACTAATTATTTCATCGCTATATCTATATATCTATATCTATTAAGCCGCTGACACACTGTGGTCAAGTGAAGTTGATCTAATCTAAATTGTCAGTTGACTGTGTGTTTTATTATGAGTTGTGTTGTTAAGACATTTTAAGATTGTGATCTAAGTGAGACATTTTCAATGTGTGCACATCCATTTACACATTTTGACAAAGCACAATAAAAACATTAACAACATGTACCAGTAAAAATGAGACAAACAAACCTCCAGTTTGGTTGAAGTGCTGCTTTGCTCTTTCAATGTTGTCTTTGAAGATCTGCTGGGAACCCATAAAGCTCCCAATGTTCCTCTCCCAGTACTTTGGATCATCTTTTGCTGCTTCGTCCATCCAGTCCTGTTTGGGTACTGGTGTTCTGGTGTTGCTGTCATAGTGAACCATCTGAACTTCATCAACCATCCCAACAGCCACAAACTCTGGGAAGTTTGGGACTTGACAGGACCCAGTGTAGAAATACTTCAGAGAGTGGGTCACTGCAAGAGAAAGTTAAAGTTGTTTCAGAATTACAGCTTAAAACACTGCACAGTGTGAACACTTCTGATAGTTTTGTTTCATGGAAAGCTGCCTATAAAACATTTTCTCTGTTAGTTATCTCAGTCAGGTCGAACCCCAGTTTAGTCTTCAGTTAGCGGAGACGTTTATTCTTCATCATTGATCTCTTATGGTCCTTATTACAGTATTTGTTAGACTCTGAGTTTTAATTCTACTTTTAATATTTACCAAATTCAACAAACCTTTTCCCCATTTTTTTAAAAATTAGATTCTTTTTCAATTTATTAAAGTATACATCACACTACTTCCGTGGGCGTCTTTGCTCTAATAACTTTGGTCATTTCTCATATTAAAAAATATGAACAAAATAAATTTAATTCTTTTGTTCACTTGTCACTGTCAGAGATTATTGGATTTAAAATAAATATATATATATTGTAGACAATATATAATTTTTTTTTTTTTTAAACACAACCAACAATGAAAAAATATTCAAACCCAACCCGCTTGTGTACCTTAATTTCATACACAGTTGTTTTTTTTATAATTTAGGTTTTATTCCCAGTATGACCAGTATTTTTTTTAAATTTTGTTTTCAATATTTTCAATCAAACCATCTAAAATATTAAAGAATATTGAAGATGTTTAATAAAAGTTTTTGAAGCAATATTTTTTCAATTTTACATCTTTCATGGTCATGTCTATACAGTTTTGATTGGTGATAAAATACTGACAGATGTTTTATGGACTTAAATTCCAACATTTCCCTCCACTATGAGCTGATCTAGATTTGTTGTGCGCCATGAAAAACTATTATATAGAAGACTCTAAATTTTAAAAAATAACAATTGAGAGTTAAGAAGAAAAAAAAAGAATCAGAAGAGTTAATTATTCAAATGATTGTCCACTTCAGACTCTGTGTTCTGCTGTTTGAATGCATGTAGATCATATTATTGTGCTTTTAAAGATTCCAAAGTTTGTCAGTTTGCTTTTATTGTGACTAAAAACACAAACTGAGCAGGAAGTTTAACAATCATCTCTACTTTTGTCTCTGGTGGCCACACTATGAGGATGCTGTTTTTAAATTAACTCAAACCTAATTTAATATTTCTGTTCTGTGATTTCTTGTTACCGATCACTGCTGATACATATTTATACCAACATGTCTACAAGGAGATAATATCACCATATACAGTATATCAGAGACCAATTATCAATCTAATTCTACTAAACAGCATTTTATTATAACTTTCAATTTGATGAAAATGGACCAAACAACAAAAACTGTAGAATTCTCTGGAGAACAACTTAAAATCTGATTTTAATATTTCACAGTTGAATAAAATATATTGTGTGCAAACAATGAATTAAGTTCAGTAG
>NW_007580481.1:8272-12015 GCF_000690725.1 Stegastes partitus | reverse complement strand
TATATTGTCATTATTATAGTGTATGTGGTTCTGTGGGTGATTGTGTGTGCGTGGGGGCAAGTACGTGGTTTTATATGTGCGTGTTTTGTTTTTGTTTGTTTTATGTTTTTAAATTGGAAAGCACTTTGAGCTACATCTTGGTATGAAAAGTGCTCTATAAATAAAGATATTATTATTATTATTATTACTATGTTTTAATCGTGATCAATGAGCGATCACAGCTCCAGCGGGTCCGACTGCGCTCACATAGTTTCTTTCATCGAGCCCGACAGCGGCCTGACTTTTAGAATTAGAAGGCTCTTGTTTCCAGATATATTTGTCAAGACCGAAAAGAAAAATACAGCAGATATCTCATTTTACGTGACTAACTTGTCAGATTGTTTATTTCCTGGTTAGTCGGTAAGGGGTCCTGAAAAGCCACGCCTACGAAACACCTGTCTCAGAAACGCTAGGAACGCCAGTTGATCTGGAACACGCTGCCGCTGATCCAGAACCTGTCCGAACTGTATCGAACTTCGAGGACATTTTATAAAATGGTCTTCCTCAATAAACTTTTAGATATAGACATGACTAGGTTTCTCCTTCAGGCCAAAAGAGCGCCTAAAACAGGAATCAGTAGAGCAAGAAAGTCACGGAAATCTTAAAACAAAGCAGAAGCTATCAAACAAAAATTCACATTCAAGCTTTTTTTGTTTTGTTTTGTTTAGTTAAAACAAAAACGATAACTCACCTGCTTTCACTCTGCCTATTCCCAGGAGGAACATTAGAATGAGGCTCTTCATTTTCTGCTGTTGGATCTACATCTTTATAACTGTGAGAAACTGTGAGTCTGTCCAGATGAAAACTCTGCGTTGTGATTTCCTGGTTGACATCTTGGATGTTTGGAGCCAGTGACGCAAAAACCGTTGAGGGGGCGGAGCCGGAGAGCAGTGATTGGTCAGACGGACTGAGAGGCGAGGACTCTCTCTGATCACCATGACATGAGCATCACACTGAACCTCAGAGCTCAGTCACAGTTACTGTCTGTTATTTCATGTCAGTCAGTCCAGCAGACTGTTTCTCTACTACAGTGTTTTATCAGATGATTGAGGAGCTCATGTAATCAGAGTGCTGGTTTCCCTTTTTCTTTACAAATCATATTGTCATACTTTGGAATAAAAACAATAAACTTCATTGTTCTTCTAAGGCAGTAAAATGTTCTTTGGCCTCATCCAGGGAAACAAACATTTCCTTAAGATTGAAAAACATGTTAAAAACATCCCACTTTCTATTTTGCTACAGTCACATCCTGCTGTGTTCACTCTCATGCTTAATGTTCCAGCAGTTGGAATGAAAGAACCTTGTAGATCTTTGTCTCAATGTTTGTGTCTTTTCCTTCCAGCCATGATGTGGATCATTGGGAACAGCTAGTCTGATGCGGGATGCACTGTTCTCATCCAAACCTTTAACATAAAGCAGCCGTATCTTAAGTTCACGACATGCTGCCACAAATAAACAGTACAGACGCATTTGATCAGTGAGAAGAGTCCTGACAGGAGGATCTGAGAGGAGAGACCACAGAGCATCACTGGAGAAAGGCCCACTTCCATTCCTCCTGTGTTTGCATCAATCAGGGATTTTTACAGTTCAAGATATGACACAGACTGTCACGATCCCAACTGAGACTCTCCAAGATGCTTCCTACAGTGAACCAGTGCTGTGATTGATGTGGACAGACACCAGCTTCATTAGCACACATGTTCCTGGACTGAAGCTGAAACACTGTTAACTATTGGACTAAAACACTCCAAACTCTGCTCCAGGTCTGACAGAAGCAGCTCAAACCAGACACGGTTCTGCTTGTGTTCAGTGTGAAAGTTGAGGCGTCAAATAATCACTAATACGTCACGTTTTGTGACACTGTGAGCACAAAGACACATTTTATTAAACTGGAAACAGAAAAACCCACCAGGTCACGTGACTTTGCAGAAAGAAGTGACGAAGCTCTTAAAAATATAAAATAAATTGACAGAGAGAAAAGGTTCTTAAATTCTATTTGATATGTCAACCTTTCATAGATTATTTCAGTGAAACCAACCTGTGGCTGGTAGGCTATTAGATACCACAGTGTTATTTACAGAGATATGTGTGGTGTCCCTTTTTGTGAATTTACTAAATATATGTANAAGCACGTTGTGTTGTGTTGTGTGTTTGTCTGTACATTCAGTGTCAGAAATCCAGAGCAGAACTTCACGCTTAACTCGGGTCTGTTCACTGAAACACATCAGTCTCCCACCACAACAACACGCAGCACAGCATTAGTCTGGTTTGATAGAATCATCAGAACAAACTGAGGCCACGTTGTCAGAACTCCTCACTGAGAAAACAGACACGTCCAGTCCTCCACGTCCTAGACTGTAATGTCATACAATCTGAACCGCTGACTGTATTTTTTTTTCTGTCACTTCTTAGAAAACACAACGAATAACCCTTCACACTTAACAAACTGGATTCTCATTCCTACTCAGCCAAAGCTCTGCATATCATCAGCACACAGTTTGTACATGTGGAGGTCACATCGTGGCTGGACAGTGAACTGTATGTTTGAGAGTATTTTTATTTAATGACATGCTGCTGGTCCTCTTTGGTCTACACAGACACTGAAGTGATCCTGCTGTCGTATTTCTGACAGGAATATTTAACGTTCACATTTACCGGTAGTTCAACAGCACCAACAGGCGCCTATAGCTCGTCATGTAAAGCCTATAAAACACTAATATTCTGGCTTTTTGATGGAAATTCCAGTCCATTGTCTGTGTGTGTTCGTGATTAACATCGTTTGAAATTACAGGTCAGGACGTGGAGGACTGGACGTGTCTGTTTTCTCAGTGAGTTGGTCTGACAACGTGGCCTCCGTTGGTTCTGATGATTCTATCAAACCAGACTAATGCTGTGCTGAGTGTGTTTCGGTGAACAAATCTGAGTTAAGCGTGAAGTTCTGCTCCGTATCTCTGGATGTTAAGTTGTGACTATCGCCAGTTGATCTGGGCGCGTTTCCTGAGTAATCACCAGGTGTAAAACATCTGGCTGAATGGAAACGATCTCTATGGATGAAATGGGTCAGAAATGAACAGGTAGTGTCATCGAGCTGATTGGTGGCACAGTGCGTAAAACACCGACACCGTGTTTTTGCATCTGAACGACGTGGTTTCGAATCCTCCCACCGGACTTAAAAAATACATGTTTGTTTATTTTGGTAGGTATGTTTGGTTTTGCTGTTTGTAGATAATATTGGCATGGATGTAGACTTTATTAACGTTTTCTTTTGTCGCCGAGGTCTTCTTTATGTCTTTATATCCTTATCTTCACACACACACACACAGGTCTGATTGTGACGACTTTGCAAACGGATCATCTGGAGGATAAATACATCCTCAGTTAACCTGGAACACTTTTCTATCCTGTGAAACATTTCATTTTTGTGAATTTAAATAAGCCAGTGTCGCGCAATGTGATCTAAATCTGCCTACATCGTATCAATGTATTGATGTTATACTAAACACTTGGCGTTGTGTTACCACACGGTTTGGTAGCCTTCGTGTCAGAATAACGTGCACACTGGGTTGGTCTCTTGTCTCTGTTGCTTTCCTACTAACATGTATTTATTCCAATGTCTTTTAGTTTTTAGCTCATTTTATTCTAATGTCTTTTAGTTTTTAGCTCATTTTATTCTAATGTCTTTTAGTTTTTAGCTCATTTTATTC
>NW_007580481.1:0-5092 GCF_000690725.1 Stegastes partitus | reverse complement strand
GTGCAACCACTAGTTTCTTGTTTGTTTCCAGAAGACAACAAGAGCTGAGTGGATCTGCTCAAGTCTTACACACATTAAATAATGTTCATATGGTCTCAACATACTCAACACAGATATTAAATAACAGAATGTGTGTAATATTAATAACTCCACAACAGCCAGCAGGAGAGGCTTCATGACAAATACTAAGATACATCATGATAATGCAGCATGATATCAACAATGTGGCATCAGTGTCATCATACTGTCTGTTGTTCAATGAGGAGGTGTTGCTCTGCAGACACGTGAACTCTGAAATGTTTTGCTCTTCTGGTTCAAACTCTTTGTCTGTTTTAATCTGTGTGACTTTTAAACATTCAAACGTTCACGTTGCTGAAGGTAAAAAAAAATCCTCACACGTTCTGCTTTACGTGTTTCATCTGAGCATTCTGCAAAAACCTGTGAAACTAAAACATTCACAGAGCGATGACTACAAACAGCACAGGTTCAAGTCCTGCTGAACAACAACTGTGTGTTTCTAGAATCTTTGTCTTCAGTCACTCAGACAGCATGAAACATCACAGAAACATTTCTCCCCTGTATGGTCAGTGGTACTCACAGGGATGTTTTCTGTCACAGATGTCACTATGAGATCTTCACCTGCAGCTCTGTGTTGGAGTTTTCAGCACAAACTGAGGCTCTGATGTCAAACATTCTTCTTCATGGCCTCATTTTATTTCCTCCACCTCAGTTAAACTACACTTTGATCATAATCTCTGTCACGTGTCTTTCTCTCTCCACAGGAAGGTCAGAGGATGCGTGTTAATAATTAGGCCTGAACTGTGGCTGGAGGAAGCTCTTCCTGTTCACTGCCTCAGCACTGAGTTGATCACAGAGTGTAGAGGAGTGAGCAGGGTGACAGCGCCCCCTCTGGACACATCCTGTATCTTCCTCTGAGCTCATAATGGGAAAGCACCTGAGAGTCACACTTTGAAATGACATCATCAAGCCAACTTCTTATAAACGGCTGCTGAGTCCTCCAAACTAAACAATTAAAGTAGGACAAAACTCATTTCATATTTCCTACCAGAGGATGTCATGTTAGTTTCTGTTGGTCTCAACCTGTCTATTAATTCCTCATAAAGTACTCATAACCAAATGTATTCATCAAATTACCAAAAAAATAAATACATAAAATAAAATCAATCAAAATGTATTTAGCATTAAAGAAGAGTCCTGAGAAGTAAAAATGTCTTTAATTTCAATAATTTCTCAATTTGGGATAAAGCATATACATTTATCCTCCTAAAAATGTAAACACTTAATATATGTTTCATTATGGAACAACAAACACACAAAACACTTAATTGACTTTTCAGAACCACTTTATTTATGTATTAAATTTACTCTGTACAGGGAACATTAAAATCTAGGAATGTCACACTTGGTTCAATAATGGCCTTAATATTCCCGACACCACTCATAAAAACTGATAACAGAACAGATCCCCAAGAAAAATGCCAAATACATATCAGCCAATAAAACGAAGCTTTGAGGAAAAATTCAAAAATGCAGAAAAAAGCTGCTGGAAAGAAACAACTTAATTGAAAAAAAACCCACTAAATTCTAAATTTGCTTTCTGTTTTAATCACTTCAGTATGTAGATATATAAATGAGGAACAAACATTTCAGTTTACAAACCCACTTCAACAGCTGCACAGATTCAGATTAGAGACTATTTACAACCACAGAGATCTGAACTTCAGTCCGACATGTCAGAGGGCTGAGACACTCAGATCCTGAACGAACCGCGTTCAACCAAAATCTGCTTCGTTTTAATTGTTTGATGGACTCGACTGACAAAAGGACAATCGAGTGTTCATTAATTCAAACGCAAGGCTCTGTTTACCTACATGAACAAGAAGCTGTTTCTCTGTTCTCTCATGTCGTTGACCTCAGATAGCTGCTGCAGTGAATTCTCCCACAAAACATCTGCTGACATCTGGACAGCAGCATCACCTCTCACCAAATGTTATTCACTCACTCACAGTCAAACTTCTGACGGCACATTTAACAAGAAAAATCCACAAACTGCATTTAAAGGCAGCGTGTGGACAGAAATGAACCATGAATGCAGGTAAACTGGAAAAAAAATGATCCAAACAAAACAATCAGCAATATTCTTCAGAGAGGAGATTTAGAAACATCTGAGAAAATTTGATTTCAGCTCAGATTTTGTACTTTGCCTGATTTTGTAGATTAAAACCGACGACTCTGAGATTTGTTGATGCTACATTCATTTATTTTATCATGATCTTCTGTTCATCGCTGATCTTCTGTTGAGACAGTGAAACAAACAGGGAGAAATATTCATATCATGCAGTCTGCCATCTTTCACATTCTACTTCACATCGGGTCACTTTTCTGTAGTTACACTAAATCACACAGTGAGAAATCAATCAAGAGACGAACATCTTCCATCTCAAACATCACAGGACGACAACACGTCTACATGTTTCTGAATGTCTGGTGACACTACAGTGATATATATATGTTCAGGTTGGTGAGCTACGTTTACGTGACAGTGAACTCACCTTCTTAGGGTCTGAATCTTCAGCCTAAGAAGACGACGTGTCAGAATCTAAAAAACAAAACAGTTCAATGTGAAAAGGAAAACTATGCTGTGAGACAAAACTTGACTTTAGTGATTTCACTCAAGTTGGTCTAATTGATGTTAAAAAAGAAAAGAAACTTGAAATATATGAAATACTTACTGCTCGCTTTGCTGAAGCCTGAAATACAGAAGACAGCATCACAGAGGTGTTATTCATTCAGAATGTGTGAAACGACAACAAAAACATCTGCAGCTCTTGTAAAAAAAAAACATTTCAACTAACTGTCATACAAAAATCTAATAGTTAGACTTTGTAAACATGACAAATATAAAGATTTAACGTTACTGATACCAAAAAAACTGGAAATGTTGATTCACATTGGAACTAAAATGGTCCTAATGATGATTAAAAACATCTTTTGTTCCTCACCGTTATTGTTACTTCTCCTGATGAGCACTACAACGATGCAGACCAGGGCCAACAGTCCTACAAGACCTCCAACAACAGCACCAACAGGGAACCCCGAAGGACCTGGAACTAAAAGCAGACATTCACTCTGTTTATCTCACTGTTGAGCCCCTGGATGGTCAGATCATGTTCAGTAGCACAACTTCAGTCCTTCGAGCATTTGAAGGAGAACACAGGACAAACTGGAGAGATTCTAAATGTGTTTTAGTGAATATTCAGGGAGGTTTTTTCTAAACCACACACACAGTCATGAAGCTTTTAACTGATTTTTTTTTCCATTACTGCTTTGCTGAAAACCGTGTTCCAATATTGTACATAATTTTAAAATATTGCTGCCACCTGTTTTTACACCTGCATGAAGGAAAATCCTGAATAAAGAATAAACTGTCATCAGGGTTTTAATGCTTTAACCAATAAATACTCTCCATGTTACAAACACCACGTAAAGGCAAAAACATCTGATCAAATCTAAGCTATCTACAACTCAGAATCATCTATCAACAGCAGAAATCTCAGCAAGCAAACATGAAGCACTTGATCAGAAAACACCCACATTCACATTGATGAAGATAAATTCATCCCATCAAAGTAAACAGAGAAAATAACATCAGTTTTACAGCAGCTGTGAAGCAGCAACACAAGAAGTAATGAAGCGATTAATACAGGATCGTTTATCATGAATGAAAAGGATGTTTGTGGTACGTATGTATGACTTTGAATGATAATACAAAAGTACAGAGATATGTGGTGGAAAATATAAAGTTAGATTTTAGGAGAGTATTGAGTAACTGGCAAGAGAACAGTTTTTCTACGTAACCTTACGACAGTGAAAAGCAGATTAAAGGTGTTTTTATGGATATTTTATTAAAAGAGTAAAACTAAACGCATGATTAATGAATAAACTCTGTCATGATCAGGTTTTAGGCTGCTGTATGTTGGAAGCACAAAAAAATCTTACCATGTTTGGGCAAGATCGCTGCTTTGACCAGTCTGATTCTGATGTCGTCTTTGACACCAGACAGCTGAAACACACAGTGGTATTTCTCCCAGTCAGCAGGTGTGATGGATGAAACCTTCAGGTCAACACTCATCTGGAAGCTTCCATCATGGTTGGGGAGGATCTCTCCTTTGTCCACGTTCTCATGAAGCTCCTCTCCATCTTTGGTCCAGAACAAGTTGGCTCTGTCGGGGTAGAAACCTGTAGCGTGGCAGGTGACCAGAGAGGAGGCAGTCTTCTGGAGGAGAGACACTGAGGGAAGATCTGGGGAGAGAAGAGAAAGACAGCTCATAGTTTAATAATTGTTTAATACTTAGATCAACATTTATATTTAATGTAGTTTAAATGTCAAGTGTAATTAAGAAAAGAGGGTGATAGAAGAGAAGAAAGACAGATGAAGAGATGTGAGGAGGAGATGAGAGAAAGTTGAGAAAAGCAGAGAAAAGACAGAAAGAAGCTGAGCAGACAAAAGAAGACAAAACAGAATAAGAGTGGTGATGAATATTTAGACTGAGACACATGGGTTCATGACTACATTATGTACGTAAGACATTGAAGGAAAAGAGCGTTTAATCAAAGACATTAAATCAGATCATGTGATTTCACCTTTTCTCATCAGAGAGCTCCTCCCGTAGTTCACATACTTCTTCAGCCACTCAACACAGTCCTGGGTGTAGTAGTTCTTCAAGTATGACAGTCGAGCTTTCTCATTGTTCCACTTGTTTTTGCTGATGACAGCCTGTGGTTTGGGAGCGATGTACGTCATTGTCTTCAGGTCAAACGATATGAAGTCTTCTCCATCATAACCATACTGATCATATCCATTAACCTCTTTTGTCTCATCATCCCATTCACAGCCGTACATGTTCTGGACAAGGTGAACACCTGAGAGACACAAAGACTTCAGTAAATAAAAGTGAGATCACAGCACAATCTTCTGTTAACCGTTTAAATCACATATTTAGCACAAAGTCACACTGATCAACACATTTCTAACCAGTAAATCTACACCTGCTGTTATCGGCCTCTTACA
>NW_007580480.1:17965-23313 GCF_000690725.1 Stegastes partitus | reverse complement strand
CTGTTACCGATAGCGAGCCAAGCTAAGCTAAGTGAGCTAGTATCATACCCGAAGTTGCCGAACTAAGGCTCAGAAGCCGGCGAGACCGGGTCAGTGACAGTGGTGGCTCATCTGGCATATCAGTCTACTTTGAAAGTAAGAGACATGAGAAGCACATCAGCCAGGTCAGTTTGATTCGTTTGGTGCATGACAAGACTTCCTTTGTCAGCTGTGCACGAGCTAACTGTGGGCTAAAGAAAACAATGGCGATGCTGCTTAGGTTCACTTTGACTAGAGAAGTAAGTGCATTCATCCACAAGAACCCAAGATCTGGCAAGTGGAGCTATCAGTGGATTGTGAATGCAATGGAGGCCACCTGTGGGCTATGCTCCGGACATCTGGCTTGAACTGAGAAAAGAGTCTGGCAGCCCTGTGAATTCTGCATGCACTGAAAAATGACATCTATGATTAGGCTGTTATTGTGTAGGCTGACTGTAAAGACCAGGAGCAGAATGGCATCAGTGTGGAGACTTTTACCAATGCCAAAGCCAATGCAGAGGTGGAAGCCATGTTCCCTGTACCTACGACAATGCTCATAGGTATGAGACAGCTAAAAAAGACTGCTACAACTGGTGCAGGAAGTTGCGCTCAGTACCACAGAGTGGAGAGCTAGAGCAACTACAGTTCATGAAGGTGGCAGTAAGCCCACAGGGTTAATGAGGAGGCCTGTTAATGCACTGGAGAGTGTGGTAAAACCCCACCTGTGGTGGCAACCCAAGAGAAATGATGGACAAAGAAAAAGAAGCATCTGCGAAAACTGCTCAGGCATTGGACAAATTCAGTGAAACTGCCCCTTCCCTGTTTCTCCCAGGCAGCGTACCTTGAGTAATGTGTCTACAGCGGGACCTGACCCCGGCACAGCAGTCATCTGCACTAAATGTTAGGAGCATGAGAAATGTGTTCAAGTTACAATGCATAGTTTTGAGATTTAAGCCGCAGGAGCATATGGCCCCCATGCTACTACAATGCTATCCCCATCAACTGATTGCCGGAACTTTGCAGGGCGTCAGACCAGATAGCTTACCAGTCTTGAGAGAGGTTGAGGTCCCAATACATGTCAGGGGCTGTGTTTGCACTGTGAACTTTGTTGTGGAAGACACCATCAGAAGCACTGAGGTCATCCTGGTGCACCTTTTTCTATGTCAAGCACGAGCTGGTTCAGGCGATGGCTAGAGATAGATAACTCTTTGGTGAAAAGGTATTCTGCAGCTGCGCGTGCTCAAAGCCGGAGGTGCATCTTGTCAGGGTGGTTCGCTGGACACTGCTGAGGCCAGATTGTGAGTACGTAGTGCTGGAACCATGCGCCACCAACCTCCTGCTGATGGAGACCTGGTATTATGCCCCTACCAAATGCTTCATTGAAAGACACGGTGTTCTGGTGACATGGTGTTCTGGTGGTGCAGGTCATTGTGCAGGCATGTCAGATCACTGACATCCCCATCAGGCTCTTTGAACCAGGTGCTGACCCTGTCACCTTGAAGAAGGAGGCTGGTCACTGGGGTGCTCCAGGCTGCAATGGTGTTGGAAGAGGCAGAGCCTCAGTGTTCCAACGTCTTAACTCTTTCTGGATGCGTTAATCATGCTTGGACTCCTGTCCCTCCCCACCTGCAGGCCCTGTGTGCTGAGAGTTGCACAAACTTGCCCGAGGGTGACCACAGTCGGCTGGTTGGCCGACTGCAGTCTTGCAACAATGTTTTCCCCATGGGGACCCCTGACTTTGGCAGACCAGCCTCATGCAATATGACATTCTGTCTGGTGTCCCCTGGGCCACCTGTTAAACAACAATCCCACAAAATGGCTGCAAACAGACTGCAGCTGGCCAGCAGGTGCAGCAGAGCCCAGAGGCAGGCATAACTCTGCACAGTAACAGCAAAAAACAAAAACAAATATGGTGGAACAGAAGGACCATGCCTTTGCGTGGATTACAGTTCAATAAATTAATGGACTATGAAAGACACCGATCTACTGCCATGTATCCAGGATACCTTGGATACTTCTTTTTACTGTTAGATGCTTAAGCACATTGGACTTGCCATCCAGATACTTAAAGGTAAACATGACACCCAGAGACCACAAAGCTGCCACTTTCTCTTCCTGAATTGAGTTTTTGAGTGGAATGTGATGGCTTTCAGACTCTGCAATGCACCTGCCTCGTTCCAGCAGCTCATGGATTGTGTTCTGGTCAGACTGCAGTGGGAGATACGTCAAGAGTATCTTGACGACATCATAGTCCTGGGGCGGGATGTCACCCAAATATTAGAATGACTTGGCCAAGTGTTCACTGGACTATGTGACGCTAACCTGAAGTTGAAACCATCCAAATGCTACTTGTTGAGAAGGCAGATTTCCTACCTGGGGCACATTGTCTTGGCTAAAAGTGTCACCACGCACCCTGAAAAGGTGAAAAGGGTAGTTGAATGGTCAATCCCAAACAATATCTCAGAAGTGCACTGGTCTGTAGGCTCTTAATGAATCTCAGTACCAATAGCAAGCCAAGCTAAGTGAGCTAGTATCATACCTGATACCTGATGCTGCCCAACTACAGTTTAGAAGTCAACAAGACCAGCTTGGTAATACATTGCTGCCTTAAATTACTAAAAGGGTTCAACATAAAAGTGTCTCCTATTCTTTTCATGCTTTGACAAAAAGTTAAAAAGGTCTACAAAGTGATGCATTAAAATACAATAAAGAAACAAACATGTTCTAAAGTGCTTTAAAGGCTATGAAATTTTAGTCCCGAAAAAAACAATGGTTGTGTGACTTGGGTATGAAAATTCTGGCAGTTTGTCTTGAATTTTGCTTTCGCACAACACCAAAACCCACAAAAGAAACGCATAGCTCAGTTTGTTGATGTTTTTTTTTTTGAATCTGTGTAATTCATCTTTGTGCTTTCACAAACACTCCTACCCCTTTTTCTCCCAGCCCTCATAACTTCATAAGTACAGGAGAAAACCGCACAAAGATTTTATGATAAAAAACATGTCCGAGCTCTATTATAAACAGCAAACAAATCAATTTTACAACTTTCAACCTTAGTGTCATGGGACATTCTACAATTCTACAATTCTACAATTTCATTTGGCAGACGCTTTTATCCAAAGCGATGTACATCTGAGAGTAAATACAACACAAGCAAGGATCTACAGTTTGAACAGCAGACCTGCACCAGTGTAACGTCTACAGCACAGAATAATAGAACCAAGTGTTGGTGCCCTAAATGTGTCTTTTCTGATACTTCACTGGAACAAACTTAGAAAAGTTCACAAGGCTCTTCTTCCTAACATGATTCCTTATACATGTTTGCTCATGTTTTACATAATAATTTTGAGTGTTCTTTAACTTTTTATTTATTTTTCACACGCCGTTCACCATGTCGTGTCCTGGTCGTATCAAATACAATAGAGATACACTGGTGAACATTGGTTTTTCATCACAATACACGACTTTTTCTGCCGATGCGTCCTGGCCCAGCGAGATCCTGCGGGGGCCCCTCAACAACAAGTATGCAGGACGCTGGCAGCGTAACAGGCCCCGGGGGAAACGAGCTGGCATTAGGAACAGGTTGAGGCTACAGGCACACCATCCACCACTGCCTAGCATCATGCTTGCGAATGCCCAGTCCCTGGTCAACAAACTGGACGAGCTCAGAGTCAGGATCAGGTACCAGAGGAACACAAGAGACTGAAATGCCATCTGCCTCACAGAGACATGGCTGACCCCCACCACACCGGACCACGCCGTTCAACCAGCGGAGTTCTTCACAGTTCATCGTATGGACAGAACGGCTGAGTCGGGGAAGTCTAAAGGCGGGGGTGTCTGTCTCATGACCAACAACAACTACTGCAGAGATGTTGTGTGTCTCTCTAAGTCCTGCTCACCCAACCTGGAACTTTAAACCATTAAATGCCGGCCTTTCTATGTCCCCCGGGAATTCAGCGCCGTCTACGTTCACCCACAGGCGGACTCAGAAGCTGCATTAGCCGAGCTACATGAGACTATCTCCAGCTACCAGGCTAACCACAGGGAAGAAGCCCTCAGCATGGCCAGGGATTTTAACAGTGTCAACCTGAGGAAGGTTGCACACCACCTTCCCCACCAGGGGAAACAGAACTTTGGACCACTGTTCTCCCTTCAGAGACGGCTATGCAGCAAATTCACAACCACCATTTAGCAGGTCAGACCACACCTTTTTTCTCCTTCTGCCCAGGTACAAGCAGCGGCTCAAGTGGACAGCCCCGGTGAAGACAGAAGTGCAGTGCTGGTCTGAAAAGTCAGAGGCTGCAGGATGCCTTGGACACAGCGGACTAGGACATGTTCCAACGCAGCTCTGGTGATGATGTCAGTTTGTTTATGGAGACGGTAGTGGGATTTATTGGGAAACCACTGGACGACACTATCCCCAAAAGAACCATCAGGGAGTTCCCCAGTCAGAAGCCGTGGATGAACAAAGGCATCCGCGACGCTCTGAAGTCCCGCACTGCTGCCTACAACTCAGGACTCGCTACCGGAGACATGGGAGTGTACCGGGCCGCTACATACAGTGTCTGCAAAGCCATGAGGGAGGCCAAGCAGAGGTAGAGGGAGAAACTGGAGTCACAGCTGCGGCAGAGGAACATCAGGGGACTGTGACAGGGACCGAGAACAATAACGGACTACAAAGCAACACCGATGTCCATGGTGGGTGCTGACATCTCTCTGGCCGACGAACTCAACAACTTTTATACGTGTTTCAAGGCTCCCGGCCAAGAGTTGTGCATCCTGTCCAGCAGAGAGGAGGAGATACGCACCGTGATGGAGCATGACGTGAGGCGGATGTTTCAGCACGTGAATACCAGGAAAGCTGCAGGACCTGACAGCATAACAGGCCGTGTCCTGAAATCCTGTGCCAACCAGCTTGCACCGGTGTTCACATAAATATTGAACCGCTTGCTCTCCCAGTGCATCATCCCCAGGTGCTTCAAACAGTCTGTGATTGTTTCTGTCCCCAAGAAAACCAAGGCCAGCTGTCTTAATGACTACTGGCCCATTGCCCTTACCTCTGTGGTGATGAAATGTTTTGCAAGACTGGTCAGAAATTTCATCACCTCCTCCCTACTTGCCTCCCTGGACCCCCTACAGTTCACTTACTGGCCAAACAGATCTACAGAAGATGCCATACATCACCTGCTACACACAGCCGTGGCACACCTGGACACTAAGAAGGGGAATTACGTGCAAATGCTGTTCGTGGACTTCAGTTCAGCATTCAACAGCATAATCCCCTCCAGACTGGTCACTAAGCTGCAGGACCTCGGACTCACCTCCTCCCT
>NW_007580480.1:7356-13880 GCF_000690725.1 Stegastes partitus | reverse complement strand
TGTGCACAACACTGTTCATACCTGAGACACAGAGACACAAACACATGTTCACAGTCAACGCTGACAAACAAATGGTGTATGGAAACTTTAGCTCTGCTGTGGTTGGTCTTCTAAAGGTGTGAATACAAAGGGGCTTTTCTTCCTGTTTTACTCTGCTTCAGTGTCAGGAAGTTGGTCTTGCACTGATGTTTATCTGTTTTTAAAGTGCAAGTGAATTAACTGATATCTTACATATTATTGTTATGATTATTGTAGAATCATAAGGAGAAGTTAAAAGCTATAAGAGGGATAGACGTGCAAACCTGCTCAGTCAAGCTGTCATGATGGTTTTTATCACACTTGTTTGTGGTTTGGTGTTTTTCACTTGTACTGGCTGAACAATGAGGGGAGGTGCGAGGAACAGTCTCTTGTCCCACCCTGATTCTTTGATGGACTGACAGTCTGTTTAAATAAAACCAAAAGGAACTACATACTTTAACTTTACAGATGCATAGATAGGTAGATGCCTGTTGTCTAAAAACATAAAGTTTTGTTTTGGAATTTTAAATTGGAAGCAAATAAACTAAAACAATGATTCCAATTTGTGAAGCTAAAATTAAGCTGCTGAAGCCTTTTGTAGCTCTTCTCTCTCTTCATATCCTGTTATAAACACTTTTAGTGGTCGGTCAAAGGGCGGAGAAATGGCTCACCACAGCTTTGTCTGTCAGTGTAGCTGCTGCATGTGGCTCTGCTTGATGTTCTCATGACAGACATGCAGAAGGCCTTTACTAAGTGCTGTGAGACCAGGAAGACAAACTGTCATTTCATTCAAGTAAACATCTTAAATGTTTATGTCAACTAAGATTTTTAATTCATATGGGGGTTTTTATATGCTGGAAGACACATGATGAATGAAATAAAGAGTCATTGCCATGGCTGAGTATTTCCACCTTAAAACTGCAGTGTACTAATGACTATCTAAAAAACATGAATTCAGACAGTCAGGATTTTTTGGACAGAGATGAGTTTTTATGGGTTTAATCAATGACCAGAAGTTTAATATAGATGGATTAATGATGTTTGACACATAAAATGCTCTCTACATGTTTCTACAAGGCACTCTTTTGTCAACAACTGTGGCTGGTTGTGGAGGACAAACTCGCTAAAGTTAATTTGTAAACCTACTAACTGTCTGTTCTTCTTCTCTGTCTTTCACTTTGTGTCTCCATGTGTACATAGAAGAAATATTGACTACAGTTGAAAAGTTTGAAAAGATCTTTGTCACAGCAGACATTCAAATTGACAAAACACAGGAGTAACTGTTAACTGGTAACATTGGTGTTCATAGATGAAACGTTTGGCTCTTGAGTTCACTGCCAGTCAAGGAGTCCTGTGCCTTTTGTGTGTACGACAGTTTCATACATGTGTCACTTGTGCTTTAAGATCTAATGCGAAACATGAGAAAATGATCCAGTTCTTCACCCATAAATCCATTTTCTTTTACTTGACAGGGTTATGTTGTGGGTGGAGCAGGTGAAGCTGGTCATTGCAGACATCCCCCCTCCCTGAGCTCCTTTCCAAATCTTTAAGGCTGAGCCCAGCCACACTATGGAGGCACCTCATGTTTGCCCTTTTCAACTGCAATCTTGTTTTTTTCGTCAAAGAGAAAGAAAGAGTTACCTCCTGCACTGCCTGTAGGCACCAAGGTCCTATTACACTTGAAATTGTTTTATGGAACTTATCAGGTTGTTTCCTCCTGACTAGAGACTTCCTTGTGTTGTATCTACTCTCAGATGTACGTTGCTTTGGATAAAGCATCTACTAAATGAAATTGTAGAACTGTACAATTGTAGAACCATGGCTTCAGACTTAGAGGTGTGACAGCCGCTTCACACTCAGCTGCAGCGAGTGGAAAGTCACATTCTGAAGAATCCAACAGAACCATATTGTCGGCAAATAGCAGAGATGACATCCTGAGGTGCCCAAACCGGACACCCTCCTCACCGTAGCTGCACCTTAAGATCCTGTCCTTGAATACCACATTTAAGACTAGAGCCACAGGAAACGTGTTTGACTTTGTGCTGAAAATGTAAACACGGCTCTCATTTTGGTTGCATGAGTTTTGTTACCATAAGCCTGTTACCCCACACTCCCACCCCACAGTACACACCACAAGGCCCCTTGAAGGACATCGTCTTAATCCTTTTCCAAAATGGACAAAACACATGTGGATGCTAGCTGGTTGAACTTGCATGACCTTCCCAGCAGCTCTGTAAGGGTAAATGCGTTACTGTTCCTCAAGTGCTCCTTCCACTGCCCCACAAGGTCCCCAGTCTGGGTCAGCAGTTCTCCTCCCCGACTGTACACAGCCTGGGCAAATCCCTGCCTCCCCTTTCTGAGGCGTCAAACGATTTGCCAGAACCTCCTCAAGGCCAACCGAAAGTCCTCCTCCATACCCTCACTGCTGGTGTCCACTTGCGGGTTTTGGAGTTGCCGCCACGACAGGCACCAATCACCTTCTGGCCACAGCTCCTAATGGCCGCTTCTGCAATGGAGTCTTTGAACATGGTCCACACCTACTCCATGTCCCCTACCTTCCGCAGAATGCAGGAGAAACTCTTCCGGAGGTGGGAATTGAAAACCCCACAAACAGGAGCCTCCGCCAGACGTTGACAGTTCACCGTCACTACGTGTTTGGGTTTACCAGGTCTGTCGGGCAGCCTTCCCTGCCGTTGGATCCAACTTACCCCCAGGTGGTGCTCAGTTGACAGCTCTACTCCTCTCTTCACATGAGTGCCCAAAACATATGGCCACAGGACTGATGATATGACGATGAAGTCAATCATCAACCCTTGACCTAAGGTTACCGGGAGAAGGAGTTCCTCAAGGTGCTCTTTTCAGATGGTAAGGCAGGATTTGAAGTGTGCCAGAACCAGCCACTTAAAGCACTTAGTAATAATGGGGGTGAGGGCTACTTGGTAGTAGTTGTTGAGGCAGGTTGGAGTAGAGTGTTTTGGTACTGGCACAATGGAGGTGGTCTTGAAGCAGATTGGCACAACAGCTTGAGATTGAATAAGTCCGTCAGGCTTCCCAGCACGTCTAGGGATGCCATCAGGTCCTGCAGCTTTGCGTACATTGATCCTGCTCAGCACTGCTCTGACATCAGTGGGGGAGAATGTTAGGAGTTGGTGATCAGCAGTCAGCTCTGCCCTGGTTGCAGGATCCTGGTTGTCCTTCTAAATGCAAGTGTAGAAGTCGTTGAGCTCATTGAGAATGGAAATATCAGAGGATGGAGGAAGGGTTGATAGGTTTGTAGTCACTAATGACCTGAATGCCTTGCCACATATGTTGAGGGTTTGAGCTGGAGAAGTTTTCCTCAACCTTCCTTCTGTAGAGGTGCGTGGTCTTCTTGATGCCTTGTTTGAGGACAACCCTGGCTGTACTGTAGGCTTGTGCATCCCCTGATCTGAAGGTGGTCTTGCGGGCCTTCAAAAGGATGCAGATATCCCTGCTCATCTATGGCTTCTGATTTGGGTACATGGTAATCTGTTCCTTGGTGGTGATGCTCTCTATAGTGGTGGAGATGTAGTCCAGTACAGAGGAAGTGTTACTCTCAAAGTCTGTGGGAGTGACAGGTTGCACGAGTGGCAAACATATTCCAGTCTATGTGTTTGAACCAGTCCTGCAGCACCAAGTCTGTCTCCTCTTGCCACACTTTTATGGTCCTCACTTATCCCTTTTCCACCAAGCTGGTTCCAGTTCCAGTTTGGAGCCAGAGCCTGATTCAGCACTAGTTCTTTGTGTTTCCACCACAAAGCACTGGCTCCAGGTTCTCAAAACAGACCCTCAAAACTCTTTGCTGAGCCAGAGCTAAGAATCGAGTATGTCAGGGGCTGGGTTATCGTGACCAACGAGACAGACGGAAACACAGAATGGGACACACAAGCGGTAATTTGTGTCGTTTTTTGCCATGACATCCTTGGTCCGATCACAGATGTATTGGAATGAGTCCTGGGTCACACGAAAGTTATGCACAAGCTGCTGTGCGCTGAAGTCCGGTACAACTGTGTCCCACCAGCAGCACCACAGTGGTGGGAAACAGTACTTTTATAACGTCGATGTACTTGCACTTAGAAATGCAGTCTTTTCTTGAAAAATGCAGCGCATCTACATGCGCTGTTTGATCCACTCATAGGAAAGACTGCATCAGAAAAAACAATCACTCAGTTTCATCTTGGATAAACCTGACATTAGAACAGCCTAGTTTACTCTTTTTAAAGTCATTTTTGGTCGCAGTCACCACCAGCAGCTACTGCAGCCTGCAATGTGGGGTGTTCGGGGAACATCGATAAATTGTAGTGTTTGTTGATAAGAAAATGTTCAAGTCATATGTTTTGTCTGTGACAAGGTGGGAAGTGCAACCAAATGAGAAAGTTGTTCGCATCAGTGAAAAAGTTCGTCTGGAGCCCTGTGTGGACTTCCACACGGCGCAAGCATTGTTCGGTAAACAGCTACATATGCAGTGATGTATGGTGTGGCTCTAACTTGGCTCCTTGCCAATAGAAAAGCAAACAGGTTCTTAGGAGGTGCAAAATTTTAACCAGCCAAGCAATGGCACTATCACCAGCAATGTACTCGCACCTGGTTCTTCTTGGTGGGAAAAGGTTAACTATGGGCTTTACACACTGAATGAGTGAAGAGTGCTTCACTAACAAAGAAAGTTGGTCTGTATACAGCTGTAGTGACAACTTACTGTATGTGAATTCTCTTGTGAGATAATAAGGTCTACATTTAACAATGAGAAACTCCACATTAGGTGAACAGTGTCTCTTGGCGATAGCGGAGTGTGTGCACCAAGCTTTGTTTATACAAATACACAAACTTCTGCCTCTGGTTTTACTGAAGCCTCCGCAGTCCTTTCTGTATGGTGAGCGTCGCGTCCTGTGTGCTTAATAACTCTGTACAGAAAACTGCTGTTTAACCATGTTTCTGTCAAAATAATGATGTTAGAGTCCAAAAACCATTTATTGTTGGAGATGCAGAGTCAGAGTACGCCCATTTTGTTTGCCAGAGACTGGACATTAGCAAGGAAAAGGGTAGTCAATGCGGTGTAACCTTTAGCTTAGCTCATAGCCCTCCATGTGTACCCCACCTTTTTTTACGGTCTCGACACCATCTGCGAGCACTCCCACCCGGCTGGGAAGAGTGTGCAGCTTCTGGTGTTCTAGAGATCTCTGGGATGAGTCCAAAATTAGCAATAAAACTGTCTGTGTAGTCCAACATCCCAGAGCTCCTGCCTCTTGTAGGATTTTAAGGCAGTGTTGTGCTGAATAAAAGTCTGGAGACGAATGAGCCTCGTATCGTTTACATGCCGCCATCTAATAGGATAAGCTACTGAAGTCACATTCATACTTCTGTGGATTGTTAGCAATGAGCAACACATTAATATTAAAGGGGAATTCCAGAGTGAGACGTGTTTTTTTTAAAAGAAAAATCCCAAAAACGAAGATGCATTTTGGTTCTTTTATAGATGTATTCTAGGTGTTCTGTAAATGTGACAAAATCTGCTGAGTGAAAAATATACATACAGGGATGGAAATATTGGGTTTAATGTCCCTTGGCCATCTTCACCTCAATTAGGGGGTTTTGGAAGGCATTCACAAGCTTCTGGAAACTTTGGGTTGTGTCTTTGATCACTCCTTTTGACGGAATCTTAGCAGTAAAACTGAAGTTCGGCTTCCTACCTTTAACTTGTTTCTTCAGAACAGTCCACAGCTTCTTGATCGATTTAAGTCAGGACTTTGAGGAGACCAGTTCAAAACCTTATCTCTGGCCTGATTTAACAATTTCTTTACCTCACGTGATGTGTGTTTGAGTATATTATCTTGTTGGAACACCTGGCTGCATCCAAGGCAAAACCTTCTGGCAAAGGATTTTAAGTTTACTTAAAGGATATAAATGTAATCCTTCTGCTTCACTATTACATTTTTTTAGTGTAAAGTTCCACTGATCAGTTCCACTGGCAGCAAAACAGCTTCACAGCATCATACTGCCACCACCATGCTTAATAGATGGTTTGATGTTTTGGGGTTTTAAGGCCTCACCTTCTCTGCTGCAGACATATTGCTGGTCATTGTGACCAAATAGGTAATTATTATTTTTTGTTTTACATCTGACCACAGTGCTTTCCTCCAAAAAGTCCTTTCTTTGTCCATGTGATCAGCAGCAAACTTCCGTTGAGCTTTAAGGCGCTTTTTCTGGAGGAAGGGCTTCCTTCCTGCACATCAGCCTCTCAGTGAACAGTGGTATAAAACACACTTGACCATGGACACTGACACCTGTGTTCCAGCAGCTTCTAAATTCTTGCATGGTCAGCGGGCTAATAACAGCAGTCTACAAAATTATAAGCTATGCAGCAATTTATTAAACATTTTCCTGTCTTTATCCTCTGTTACAGTCCTCACACTTACTACAGTCAATCTGCATCCTGCTGTTGGTAATACTTTGCAAAGCAGTTATGAAATGAAAATATAAACAAATATCAG
>NW_007580480.1:4330-6767 GCF_000690725.1 Stegastes partitus | reverse complement strand
GTGATGAGCTGAATTCTGTTCCTCATGACGAATGAAAAACAAGAATATTATGTCCTTAACCTGACTCTCTGTTGGCATCCACAGATGACAGAATAAACAAGTTTAATTTCATTTTTTAAAATTTGATTAAATAAATTAAATCATTATATAATACTATCTATTTTAAAAGACATATTCAAATAAGCTGGATCTTTGAAACTTTTTGAGTAAAATCACTGCTGTGTAGAATGTGACTCAATAAACAACTCTTACCTGTGAATTGTTCTCGTGCTGATCTTGGAGTTCGATAACAGATGAAAACAATATTTACAATCACAGAAATGGCCAAGCAGATTATTACCACCACCAGTGCAATTATTTCAGAACGGGCAGTTTGTGCTAGAAAACAAAGAAATACAAAAATGAATTGCTTCTGAAAGAGAAGGAGATTTCTTACTAATTATGTCATTAACATGTTTTGTATATCTTCAGCACAGAACATAAAATCATACCATTAGTCAGCGTGGTTCCATTTCCAAACAGTATCTGTCCACATGTGGCCACAGCACAGTAGTAAGTCCCAGCATCAGAGGAGCTGAAGGTCTTAGAGAAGTGATAAACACAGCTCTTCTGAGTGTCAGATCTCTTCTCACATCCATCATGTCTGTTTCCATCAGCGTAGATGATGTCTGGATGAGATTTATCTGATCCAGTTCTGAACCAGAACACACTCAGATCTCCTGAACATGTTTTGTTCTCAGAGTCAGACAAGACTGAACACTGGAGAGTCTCTGCTTCTCCTGGATGGTCTGAATCTGATTCTGTCGGCTGCTGAACAACAGTGTAGTCTGATGTCTTGTGACTGTGTCCTGTGTAATGAACAAAGTGTTAACAGGATGACGAGACTTCAAAGCACATTTTGAAAGTCTGAGAAAAACCTCAACTGTGACATGAGCAAATCTATGATACCAGGTCATCAGGACTAGTACTGAAGAAGAACAAATCGATTCTGAAGCACAAACACCCCCCTTTTCTCTGTCACAGCCGTAAAAGACACAGAGAGTCTTTTACTCTCAGCATATATATTTCTAAAGTCTTAATTATCTTATTGTTGAAAGGATATGCGTGTGTTTATAATTACATTAGCAATTACTTTCATATACAGTATACACATTTAGTGGGATTTTACATCTTAGACTTAGACTGACTTCATTTTACCCAGAAGGAAATTCAGTTGTTAAAGCAGCATGAATATTCAACAAAGGGGGTAAGCAAAGCAAAACGACAACACAATATAATATTATATTAGGGTAGGGTATGAAATGAAGTTAAAATAAAATAAAATAAAATAAAAATGGAATATAGAAGAAAGTCTGTGATCATCACAGATGTTAAACAATTGGATTTGTACGTTTACAACGAGTAAGTTCTAAAGGTATTTGGCGTCTGACCTCTCCTGTACAGTGAAGCTCAAGACGACGCCTTGGAATGAACACATCCATGATTGGTTAGATGCTGATTTGAATTTGGCTCCAAAACTTTCTGTTGTAAAGAAAGTCAGTGCAATGCAACGATGCCTGATTTTTACTCAGATTTTTTCTCTAATATCTACTTGGGCTTCTTTTTATGTGAGTTCTGACTCGTTAATTTGAGCTCATTAAGGATTAATTTTCGACAACTTAAATTGGGCTTTGTCTTTTTATGTTTTACTTCAAGTTGGGCTTCTTAAGTTAACTTTTCTAAAACAATGACGCAAACATTTGCTTTTTAACTTTGAGCTTCGACTCTTGGTGTTTTTACTTGAGCACTTTTTCAATGCATCCATGCAAAGGTCCCGACTTGTCTTTGCATTCCTGAACCAACTCATCCAGCAGATTCTCACAGCGACACATTCTGCTGAAGCCTCTCTCTCCCTCCTACAAAGTTGTTGCAAGTGTCATTTTCCTTCTGGTAAAAGGGTGAATTTAAAATGTATAATTGGCTTCCAATTCAATTTTTTTTTCACAACTGATCACCGCTCTCCTAACGGCTTTCAGTGACCACCACAACTAATGAATTAGTTTGGTATTCATTCATTCACTGTCTGTTGTTTGTTATGTCACTGTTGTCTTGGTGTTTGTTTGTAGTATTAGTTAGTAAATCTTTGTGCGTAATTATCGTCGGTTCTACTGTGTATTTCTTTGTTTGGGAACTGGAGGTTTATGATATCAGAGTTCACAACTTTTGATAGTAAGAATGATCAATGCAAGTATATTTGATGAATTATTAATATTCAATCTAAAACATTCCTGATAAAGTTCTCTCAGATGGCCTGTTTAGAAAGAAGATGAGTGGTGCCCCTGATAAACAAGTGCAGTTTTAATCATAAAGTGAAGTTTTGCTACTTATTATTTTAGTTCAGCCATATGTGGCTGTTACACTCCAAGATTAAAAGTAAAATATGTTTAGTGAGTTTTCA
>NW_007580480.1:1459-1810 GCF_000690725.1 Stegastes partitus | reverse complement strand
TAAACATCCCTGCTCATCTACGGCTTCTGATTTGGGTACATGGTGATCTGATTGTTGGTGGTGACGCTGTCTATAGTGGTGGAGATGTAGTCCAGTACAGAGGAAGCGTTACTCTCAGGGTCTGTGAGAGTGACAGGTTGCATGAGTGGCAAACATATTCCAGTCTGTGTGTTTGAACCAGTCCTGCAGCACAGAGTCTGTACCCTCTGGCCACACTGTCATAGTCCTCACTGTGGGCTTCACATGCTGGATGAGTGGAGAGTGCTTCCCTGACGAACAGAGAATGGTGGTTTGACTGTCCTATTTGGGGGAGGGATGTGGCTCAGTAAGCCCCAGCTATGTTAAAACAAA
>NW_007580480.1:0-929 GCF_000690725.1 Stegastes partitus | reverse complement strand
ATTTAGCCTGAGCGCCTTTTGTTAGTTGAATAGCGTATTTCCTCTCAGCACTTAAATTCTCAACGCCATCTGCAAGCCCTCCCACCCAGCTGGGAACAGTGAGCAGCTTCTGGTTTTCTGGAGATCTCTAGGATGAGTCAAGGATCAGCGATAAAGCTGTTGTTGTGTAGTCCAGTGTCCCAGAGCTCCTGCCTGCTGTAGGATGTTAAGGTGGGGGGGGTTAGGAGGTCATGCGGAGGCCATGCCACTAAAAAGATCTGAGTAACACAGCTTTATACATCACCAAACTGATAATTAAAGTTGCTGTGTGTACATTTTTGACTCAGCAGATTTTATCATATTTGCAGAAGACACACAATAAATGTGTAAAAGAATCAGGATGCACGATTGTTTTTGTGACGAAGACACGTGGGTTTTCATTCCATCATGGAAAATCTATATCTATCAAAGTTATAAGAATCATTGGTAACCCAAGACTGCCATGATATACGTGGTCTTTACATGTGCACTTAAAGTTTTATCACAATTGTGTATTATGTGTACAAAAATTCTTGTTCTGTTCAAAATTGGGAACATAAAAAGTTAATCTGAACATGAACATTTTTTGCCTATCAAACACAAAATTGATGTTTCATATTTACAATTATGATATGTTTTGAAAAATAATATTTTTTTTCTCTATCCAAATGAAACGACATAATTTAAAACAATTTCCAACAGGCTGTGGTCAGACCAACAACCATCGACTGCTGATATATATGCAGATATGCTTGTGTGGTGAATGCATAGAAGATGATGCAACAAAAACCAAACCAAAACAATCAAAAAAATACACAAACAGAAAAAAAAACCCGGCCCTATTTCGCATTATTGCTGAAACTGGCAAACCTAGGGATGTCAGAAAAACAACATATTTGCTTGCTGTATCT
>NW_007580479.1:26133-27344 GCF_000690725.1 Stegastes partitus | reverse complement strand
TGCCACAAAAACCATCAACGAGATGGAGAAGAACTCACCTCCAGGATGTCCTGATGTTGTGAGTAGTTTTCTGCTCCGTCTTGGTTCAGTGAGAGGATCCAGATGTGTTTTTCTCTCTGGTTGAGTGGATTGCAAAACAAGAAATTGGTTCCATTCTGAACAAATCTTGCTGTTGCAGTGTGTGTTGTCAGTGAAATCACAGCAGGCAGAATGTATGCATCTTTAACATCCTACAAACAAACCTAGAAGTCAGTTAAGGTGGCTGTACTGAAGCTGAATGAGTTTGTCTCAGAAGCTTCTGGACTTTTTTCCACTTGCTCTAATATTGTGGACCAATAGCACTGAACCACGACCAGAGCCCTGGTTGAAGGACACCACCTGCTCTCACATGTAGAAGGTGGAAGAAGGATGAGCTCCAAGTCTCCTCACAAATCTCATAGAACTGTGTATCAAACTACCAGAGAGGCGCTAAAGCAGAGTTTATGTCTAACCTTGTCTCTGACAGCAGTTACAGGCCTCAGGTTCTCTTTTCTTCTGATTGAACTCTTCATTGTTTCACTTCATTCAGTAAAGTCAGTGAGTTTCTGTTGACTTTCATTCTTATCCATTGTGTCTTTTAACATCATGTGTTTGTGTGTGGTGTTGTTCTTCAGGATGTTTCCACTGAGTCACATGTTCAAAGCAAAGACTTGGTCAGACGTCCTGCCGCATCATTTTCTACATTCAGTCTGACATATTTGTATCTGTGGAACTTTGGATCTGCTCTCACACAATTTGCAAGTTCAAATTGATGCACGATGTTTGTGAATGCAGCTTTTGAAGTTTGTTTGTTTTTGTTTAACTTTTTGTTGTTGACAAATGAAACTCACTCCCTCACACTCACCTGACTGACATAACTCAGGTAACCTGGTTTTGGGTTTGATCCCACATCTCAGAGTGGAAGGTTGCTCGTATTTATAAGCTGTAATTGAAGGCTGTTGGGTTCAGCAGTTACTTGAAGTACTTTTAAATGCAGATACC
The DNA here is from genome assembly GCF_000690725.1 of Stegastes partitus. Taxonomy (NCBI): domain Eukaryota; kingdom Metazoa; phylum Chordata; class Actinopteri; family Pomacentridae; genus Stegastes; species Stegastes partitus. Next base: position 26,324 of record NW_007580479.1, on the reverse strand, counting down.
ATTTGTAGTGAACCTTTAGCATCATCAACAATATAATCTGGTTGGTGCAATAGTATATGTAGGTGGAGTATCTGTCAAATCAGTTAACGTGTATTTAAACAGCCACATGAAACACAAGAACCTGGATACAAAGAACTGATGTCGTCCCACAACCACATGCAGATAAAACAAATGTTAAGAGACTAAATGAG
>NW_007580479.1:20968-22393 GCF_000690725.1 Stegastes partitus | reverse complement strand
AATTGCTACACCAGAAAAGAACAACACAACACCAACATAAAATCAGCAACAACAACAGCATATACTATACATATACATATAAATACTACTGCTGATACCAGGACCAGACACTACTGTCTTTCATCATTCATTCATCTGATGGTGATCAAACTGCATGTTTAATAAACCAACAATCAAACACTAAATGATATCCAACACTTTGTGTCATTGTCTTCAGATGTTTGGATTCTTCTCCATCAGCATCAGGAGGTGTCTGATGGTCCCAGATTCTTCTGCAAACCCCCAAACCTGCACCACCAAAGGGAGCAGATAAGCAGAGTCACAGTGAGATGAAATGGACTTTAATGAAATTAGCCTATGTGTAGCGACAAGCATGTTGCATCACCTTTGAATTCATGCACTTAGCATGGCTGTGTCATCTGAATCCATAAAATCAGCAGCGTGCTGAATGCAAATAGATGAACGTTGTGCAAGACACTGATAGAGTGACTTGATACAAAGGAAATATACTATGTGAGATGAGACTATGTGAGAAGCATGACACATTTCCTTTTCCAACCTTCATATCTGGATGCAGGGGATCAACAGCACACTGAATGCACACAGATGAACATCTGGCAAGGCACTATTACAGTGTCTTGATACAGAGGAAATATACTATGCAAGATGTGAGACTATGAGTATGGTCAAGCATGATGCATGTCCTTCAAATTTGTGCAAGCATGCACAAACATGAAACAGTGCCCCAATTATATGTAATTATCGCAGATTATGTATAATATGAACTATTCATGGTCTTTGAACAATATTTGATAGGAAGAGGAAATGTTCATACACTACAGAGGATGAGCAGAATGTGCAGCTCAGGGCAGAGACCATGGTGTTGACATGGGAGGTGAAGGCAAGCAAACCAGGGGCCTCATTTATCATCAGTGCGTAGAAAAGGTTCTAAATTCTGTCATACGAATGAAATGTAGAGTGTGCGTAAGTACATTTTATCAAACGTGCGTACGAGGGTTGTACACACATCAGTGTTGATAAATCCCTCTTGTTCTTAACCACCGTGCTCGTGCATGTTGCCTTCAGAAACGCCTCCAAATCACTATATACAGCAACAACACACCTCTTTATAAAGCAAGTGAAGATTTTTTTTTTTATCACCTGTTGTCATCATTGTGGCAAAAAGAACAAAACAGAGGAAATTTTCTGAAACTGAAATCAAGGTACTTGCCAGCGAGGTTTGAAGCAAACCAGAAAATATTGTTCGGTGCGTGAAATGTTGGGATAAGCAATGAAAGAAAACATGTTCCATGGGACAACATAACCACCGCAGTTATTTCTGTTGGGTCAGAGGAGAGATCACCGGCAGAAATTTTTAAAAAGTGGTTTTACATTAAGCTCAGTGCCAAAAAATGCGTCACAGCC
>NW_007580479.1:18866-20093 GCF_000690725.1 Stegastes partitus | reverse complement strand
TCCAGCCCCCCCGCGACCCTAATGAGGATTAAGCGGTGTATAGAAAATGGATGGATGGATGGACATGAGCGCTGGCAATGAAGATCAGAGCACTTTTAAAGAGGAGACAGACATAGTGAGGTCATGCAAGATATAGAATTTCTCAGTGTGTGAAATGAACTTCCCACAACTAAGAAACCCCCAAGCCACAACAAGGACTGTTCCAATATGGTATCTACATACAGACTAAACACCCAGACCTTAAGTGAGAACTGACTTTGCACCAAGAAAGTGTGATAGTGAGATGTTTATCATTGCCTTCTGGATGAACTTCTTGGTCCACAGAAGAAAAGGTAATGTGGTGGGAGCATCTGTGTCTAGGAAAGTTTGGTATTTCCAGATAGCTCTTGAACACACCGTCAGAGAATTAGGTCAACTCCTGCCATGACCCAGCCCCTGATTGAGGGTATTTAAAGCACCTGTGGCATCATGGCTGCCCTTTGGTTGAGGAGGAGGTGGTTGAAGGCATTGACCAGACTGTGAATGGACAGGAGATGGCAGAAGGAAGTGACGGAAGTGAAATAGGAGGAATGGATGTAGGCGGCGGTGAAATTGAAGGTTGTACTGTACTGTAGGAAAAATGAATAACAGGTGAAAGCACAAAGAACAAGGGCACACTCTGAAGAGAATGATAGTGAACAGGGAGCAGTAATAGAAGAGAGCAAAGATGAAAACAAAGAAATTATTGAACTGGATCAAGAAAGTGCTTCATTCGGTGAGTGGAATCTGATACAACTCACTAAAGCAATAAACAAACTGATAGGCGAAGTCAGGAGTGCAAGAATCCTCCGTAATGGAGCACTGTTGATTATGTGCCGAGTTAGCACACAACAAGGAAAGGCGATCAGAATGAACAGGATTGAAGGCAGTGCAAGGAACGCTGTTAAATAATAAAAAGAAGGTCCGAGGAGTCACTTCAGGAATTTCAACGAGTTGCAAATAGAGCAAATAATGGAAAATGTAACTGGAGGGAAAGTGACGGAGGTGAGGTGTTTGCAAGCTACTAGAGATGGTGAAAAATGTGATAGTTTATCAGTAATGCTGGTGTCTGAGGAGGAAAAACTACCATCCAAAGTATATATGGGATTTATGAGATATGAGGTCCGGCCTTATCTCCCTCCACCTCAGAGGTGTTTCAGATGCCAGAAGTATGGACATGGAGCAGCTGTTTGTAAGGGAAAGTAACGC
>NW_007580479.1:14059-17736 GCF_000690725.1 Stegastes partitus | reverse complement strand
ACCCTAGACTCAGTTGCTCCACTTGTAACCAAAACAATAAGAAGAAAACCTACACCCCCGTGGAGAAATAACGACAGAATCACTAAATTAAAAAGAAACTGCTGGAGTGCTGAGAGGAGATGGAGGAAATCTAAATTAACAGTTCATTATGAGATTTTACATCAACAACTCAAAACCTACAATAACGCAGTCAAACAGGAAAGAATTTCCCATTTCTCAAAACTCATCACAGACCATAAAGACAACCCCTGGTTCCTCTTCCCCACTTTTGATATTTTAACTGGCACTAATTTTAATAAAGCTTTTAATACGTCAACAGACGCTCTTTGTGAGAATTTTGCAGACCACTTCAGAACCAAAATCAAGGACATCAGATCCAGCCTCTTATCCCAACAGGTTTTAGCTGTTAACACACCTGGACTGTTGTCAATGCCTGAGGAAACACTGGAGAGTTTTGCCCTGGTTGATGCAAGGACACTTGGTCGAGTTTTCTCCCGAGTAAACCCAACAACCTGCCTTTTACACCCAATTCCCACACCACTTTAAAATCTTTTTATGGATTTTTTGAGGAACAGATTCTAAACATCATGAATTGCTCTCTTCAGACAGGTGTCTTCCCCACTGCCTTTAAAACGGCGGTGGTGAGACCTCTTCTGAAGAAGAGCAATTTAGTTTTTAATAACTACCGACTCGTATCCAACTTACCTTTTTTAAGTAAAATTGTAGAAAAACTGGTTTTTAACCAAGTCAATGACTTTTTAATCAGAAGTAACATTTTAGAAAGACATCAGTCTGGTTTTAGGATGAACCACAGTACCGAGACAGCACTTTAAAAGATTTTAAACAACATCAGGTAGAATTTGGATAACAAGAAACTTACAGTGTTGGTTCTACTGGATCTTTTGCCACAGTAGACCATCAATTTTTATTAAACAGACTCAAGCACCTGGTCGGCTCTCTGGTACTGTTTTTAACTGGTTCAGCTCCTACCTCACAGACCGATGTTTTTATGTAAGTATGGATACGTGTTCCTAAGGAACCCATAAAATTTGGTGTGTTGTTCCGAAAAGGCTCAATTTTAGGTCCCATTCTTTTTAATCTTTATATGCTTCCTCTTGGGGACGTCATCAGGAGACACAGCATCAGTTTCCATAGCTACACTGATGACAGACAGCTGTATGTTGCTGTGTCTCCTGATGACTCAGGGTCAATAGATACCTTTTTAACTGCATTTTAGACATCAAGTCATGGATGGCAGCAAATTTCCTACAGCTCAACCAGGACAAAACAGAAGTTTTAGTTGTAGGTCCTGACGCCCAGAGAGAGAAACTTTTATCAAATCTACAAGATTTTAAACCAGCACAATCTGTAAAAAACATGGGCAGGATTTCTGACTCTGAGCTGAATTTTATATCCCATATTAAAAATATAGTGAAAATAGGTTTTTATCATGTTAAGAACATAGTCAGAGTCTGCCCGTTTCTCTCTCAGGCCAGTACAGAGGTACTAATGCTTGCTTTTATTTCTTGTCATTTAGATTACTGTAATGCCCTGCTCTCTGGTCTTCCCAAAAAGTGCATTTTAAATCTCCAATTACTGCAAAAATCAGCCGCTTGTGTGCTGACGAGGACCAGGATCGATTTTAAGGTTCTTTTACTAGTTTTTAAATGTCTTGAAGGCCTTGCATCCAGTTATTTATCTGATCTGCCATGCTTCGTTTAGTGTGTGTGTGTGTGTGTGTGTGTGTAGGTGTGTGTGTGTGTGTGTGTGTGTGNACAATTTAGAATCACCAATTAACCTCAACATGTTTTTGGACTTTTGGGAGAAAGCCAGAGAACCCGGAGAGAACCATACTGCACGGGGAGAACATGCCAACTCCCAAAATGGAGTAAAAATGGTAAAATACTTTTCAAATGATAATTTACATACTTTCCTGCTTTTTTAAATTATGAGTCATATCTGTATTTTAACAAAACTTTTCTTTTTCTCCCTTCAGGATAAATACATTTCTTATATCTAGTGAATCACCGAAAAATTACATGTTGATTATCAAAAAAGAGGACAACATTGTACACAAAGCCCTGTATTTTCACAAATCGTCATAAGTGTTGTGTTGTTTTTGTTTTTTTTACAATGTCTTGCTATAAAATTAAACTGTTTGAAAGAATTTAAACAGCTACAAACATAATTATTTATCAGATACTTACAGTTATCGTTGCAGTTTTTAAACGTTAAACTATGTCATTGTTTTTAACACATCTTTTGTTTCACCATTGTGACCAGATCTTTACTGTTGTTCTGTGGATCTTTTTTTTACAGTGTGAATGTCGAGACTTGTCTGTGATTTCTTTGATGTCGTCCTGTGAACTCTGGCTGCAACAACAACTGAACATAGACTTTTATGAGATGTAACAAACTTTTTTCCTCTCTTTTCAGATCTGGAGAAATACTCATTCATGTGTTTACAACAGTTAAAACAGCGATGTTAACCACAGAGGCATCAAAGCAGGAGCAGAGCACAAGCAGCTGCCCCTAGGCCCAGGATCCACCAGGCCCAGGATCCACCAGGCCCAGGCTCTAAATTCAGGAAATTATTACCCTGAAGCCATGCCTCCACTCGCCTCACCATCCAGATGCACCAGCTGCCTCCATCTGTCTCAGAAAATCTCCGAGCTGGAAGGGAGAATATCCATCCTGTACTAGATCAGAGACGAGGAGAGGTTTTTGGACTCTCTGGTCACTGTGGGTCCTGCTGTCGGCATCACAGATGCCGTTGAACTGGACTCAACCGTCCCATGTCTGGAATCTACTGCCCCAGCTGCTGTGCACTGGGCCGCGCTGGGAGCAAAGGCCATAGCTCGGGCCTGCTCCACTCCAGGCCAGGAAGAGCCGTGGATTCTGGCTCAGAAAGGCAAACAGACCAGGAGGCTCTCCTGCTCTCCCCGCTCATCTGAGGCCCTCCAGCTGACCAACATGTTCTTGATCCTGGATGATCAGTTTTCCCGGTGCCACCGTTGCCTTCCTCCTGGACAAACTCCCTGGGCTGTTGCAGTCCATCCCACCCTCCATATGCCGTGTGGTCATCCACGTTGGCACAATCGACACGGCCTGACAACAATCTGAGCAGACTAAAAAGGATTTTAAGGGCCTTTTCACCCTTCTGGAAAGCTTCGGGAAGTCGGTCTTCATTAACGGGCATTAACGAGGAGGCGGAACTGCCTCCATCACTCATGACCCCCTGACCTCAAAAGAAGTGTCTCTTAACAGTTACACCTCATTTGAGCACCATGCCTTTGTTTTTAGCAGCACTCCTATTCTCTGCTAAACAGTCTACAGACCACCCCATCACTCCAGCCTTTTAATCAGTGAATTCTCTGAACTTCTATCCGTCATTCACTCCAAATATATGAAAATTTTAATAACTGGTGATTTTAATCTGCACTTAGACAACAGCTCGGACCCAATGTCCAGAGAATTTTTTTAAACCTTTTAAACTGCATGAATTTTAAACAGCATGTCACACAGCCCACTCACAACAGGGGACACACCCTGGATCTGGTCATAACCCATGGCCTGTCCATTGGTGTGTCCTCTGTTGTTGACCTGGCTGTGTCGGACCACTACTGTGTGTTTTTTAACATCACTAGTATTTACCAGCAGGAGGCCCCGGTGAGAAC
>NW_007580479.1:11585-13104 GCF_000690725.1 Stegastes partitus | reverse complement strand
GCGTGTGTGTGTGTGTGTGTGTGACTGCATTTGCTATATGTGTATGTATTTGCTATACTGTGTATGCATGGAGGGTGGGAGGGACGGGTTTTCTTTTACAATATTTTTATATGATGTAATGTTTTTTAAATGATGTAATGTTTTTAAATGCTGCAAAGCACTTTGTGTTGCTGGAGCACATGAAAAGTGCTATACAAGAAAAGTTTGATTTGATTTGATGCAGTAAGTGGGACCAGACATGTCACAGGTCATTGTTGTTGTTGGCTGGGCTCAGTGGAAGCCTCAGAAAAACAGCTGCAGACAACAGCAGCAGATACCAATGTGTTCTCAGTGTTTTCAGACTGTCAATCAGACTTCTTTTCCTGTGTGGCTTTCTGCAGCCTCCACACCGTTAGCTGTGGCTTTTCACTTTATTAACACGATGAGCATCGACTCTGCTGAAAGAATCATTACAGGAAACATCTGTGTTCTTCATGTGTGAGAGAAACAGGTCAAACCCTCAACTCAGAGCTGAAGAATTCACTCTGATGGGAAACAATGACAGTTACATCATTTTTAGATCATATTAATCATTGTCAATTTTTTTTAGATAAAATTGTATATGCAAATTAGAAAACGCCAATTTGCTGTGTTAAATGTTTTTATTCATTTAAAGTGTATTTAAATTCATTTTCAGTTTCATGGTGTTTTAGTGACTCAGATAAATTCAACATGTTCTTTATTTTTCCAACATTCAGTCTGATCAAACTGCTGTTTGAGCATTTTTAAATCAGTTGTAGCTTCAAAGCAGCTTTTGTTTCAACAATTTAAAAAAAAGATATTTCAACTACAGGATTTGTTCTCCTTTGTTGTGTTGTTTCACTGTTGGCTGATATTTGTACTGTCCTCTACATTTGTTTGGGTCTCTGAGTAAAAGTGTATTAAGAACCACTTCCAATCAGGAATCAACATATTTGGCTGATATAGTTTAACTTGTTCCTCATTTTCTATGAAGTCCATTAAAACACATTTTATCAAACACAGATGCTGTAATTATTTGAGTTTATTGTGTTTATTGATCAACCTGCTGCACTTTACATGATATTTGATGAAGAAATTACAAGACCAGGATATCAAAGCAACACTGTCCTGCAGAATTAGAAACTCAATAACTGAAAATATATATGTGAATATGTGTATTTATACTTGTAGGATGACAATCAAACATGTGAGTTAAGAGAAGTGTTTTACAGTAAGGAACAACAAATTAAAGCTGTCACTTCTTATCAGTGATCAAAGACATGAAGGAGATGTATTGATGAGATGTGATGGTGAGAAAAGGCCAGCAGCAAAGAGTCAGTCAGCATGTGTGCAGTTGGTGGACGGTCCCTTGTTTGTGAGGATCATCAGCAGAGAGAGTCCACAGCAGAACACCAGACTCTTCACTATCAGCACTGTGGACAGCAGGCAGAGCAGCTTCACCTGAAACTCAGAAGGGACGGAGGCTGCTGGAGAATCTGATGGTTGTTCAAGTTCAGGA
>NW_007580479.1:9695-11115 GCF_000690725.1 Stegastes partitus | reverse complement strand
CTTTTCCAGGAGAAGCGGACCAGAGGAGGAAACATGGCTGAGGCCAGACACAGCAGGGAGCTCTTCCCCTCCAGGTGGGCTCTGGATGCTGCTGGGTACACGCTCACCACGGGCTTCACTACCTGCTCATCTGGAGGTGGACAGCAGCAGCAACAAGAAAGTTAGATGGTCACTTTGTTTGTGCAATATTCTATAGTTAATATTTTTCATAAAATATAATTTGACACAATCATACAAAATTTACTTTCATATTTAGATTTATATGCATATTGTTCTAACAGACATATTTTTGTTCATAGAACATACATTTGTCATTTTAGTGATTACAGAATATATAATCCATTAAATATTTGTCACCATATACTTCAGTCAAACCATAAAAACACAAAACATCAATTACTGTGTCAAAAATGTAGATTTAAATAAATAAACTCAGTTGCACTAATGTATTGACATGTGTCCATTTTTAATGAAAAAAGGTTAGTCTAATTAATGTTAAGTTTAATGATCATGTCATGAATGATACTACAATTTAATGATTAAATATATGTGCATTGTCTGATACATCACATTCATCAAATATAATTTAAATTCACGTCAATCACAATAAGATACAAATATATAAGAGGTGAAGTTTTGTCATTTTTTCTCTGAAGGTTTTGTAGTTTTTACTCATAATTCATTGTCTTTTTTTTTTTTTTTTTTAATTGTGACTTTCTATTGCATTGTTCAATGTTTTCGAAAACACATTGTCCCTTCAAATTTGACGGGCACCATAGAAATAAAATTAATTTGTGCTTTTCCGACAAGATTATTTCTCTAATTGTGCATCAATATTTCTTTTACTTTTCTTTTTTTTTTTTGAAGAAGAAGAAGTGGATTAATTCTATTCATTGTCAATGTTGTTTAGACTATGTTTAAAGTTAGATTTTTTTAAACTTACAAGATGTCAGACAAGAGTTTAATTGACAAGATGTAGATTTCAAACATTTGTTACGTATTTTATTTAACACGATTAACTTTAAAATGTATTTTAAATATATTTATCAACAAATACTAAATTTTGTGCAACATCAGTTTTTTTTTTCAATTCAGAAACCAAAAGACGAAACAGAATTCCTGAAATGATGGAATACTAAATATTTCTAACATCACTAATATGTGCAGAAATAAAGAATAACTTCAGTTGTTCAGTGAGATTTCAACATGTTTTCACACATTATTGAGCTTTTCTTATGTAACAGTGACTGCAGATGAATCCTCCACTAATGATGTAAAAACTAACTTGTAAAACCTGAAACAGCACAAACTGACTTTAAACACATTTTCAGCTTCGACAATAAAACAGCAGAAGAAAATAAATGTTGTTCTTACCTGTTACATACAGTCTAGTTCCAGAGCCAAAGACGTAGTCCACAGT
>NW_007580479.1:6405-8180 GCF_000690725.1 Stegastes partitus | reverse complement strand
CATGGCCGTTTCATCTGAATCCACAGAATCAGCAACATGCTGAATGCAAACATCAGGCAAGACACTGATAGAGTGACTTTATACAAAGGAAATATACTATGTGAGATGAGACTATGTGAGAAGCATGATGCATTTCCTTTTCCAACCTTCACATCTGGATGCAGGGGATCAGCAGCACACTGAATGCACACAGATGAACATCTGGCAAGGCACTATTATAGTGTCTTGATACAGAGGAAATATACTTTGCAAGATGTGAGACTATGAGTATGGTCAAGCATGATGCATGTCCTTTAAATTTGTGCAAGCATGCACCAACATGAAACAGTGCCCCAATTATATGCAGTTATCACAGATTATGTATAATATGAAGTATTCATGACCTTTTAGCAATATTTGACAGATAGAGGAATTGTTCTTACACTGCATCTTCCTGAAGGAAAGGGAATAGATTGTAACAGGGCGGTAGGCTGGACACTAGCAGGTAAGGATGGAAGCCCTTTGGCCATACATCTGCAAAACATTAGTTATTAAAGAAGAAACTCAAAACTTGCAAAAGCCTGGTTTGTGCTTGACGCGTCTGTGAGGTCCACGCAGCTCTGTGCGGACAAATTATGTCATTTTAGCATTTTAGCAGCCACGACCTCTCTCGCGGCCCTTTTAAGTGGAAAATTTCCATGTCATGCACCTCCGAAAATTTCTTATGATGCAGACGGAGACGCGCGGAAAACATGGCAGATGAACAGAACAGGAGCTCCCAGTGGCAGAGGTACAAAAATACAGCCATTTATAAGATTCTTCACACAGGGATCACCGTGATAACCGTGTGATGAACAGTTTGTGGTGTGAAATTGCGGCCACACTCTATTAAAAAAAAGGAATGGGTGAAGAAAACCTGGAAAAACCTATGGGACAGATACGTTAAGACAAAAAGAGCACCAAAGGGCAAAGTGAGGACCCAGGGCGAAGCCAAAATGTCCATAGCATTTTCAGAGAGTTGAGCTGGCTCTCAACTTTTATCAAGCACAGGGAATGACTCCAGATGAGGTGAGTCTATTGATAATTATGTCAGAACAGAAAACAAACTGCTAAAAACGGATGGAATTTAGCCTTGTGCTAAATCCGGCGTATTTACTGCATCCTTATGTAAACTACGAGCTTGTCACCATGTTGTAAGTGATGTAAACAATGCCAAACTTGTTCTCCAATTTGTGCTGTGCCATACGTGTGTTTGTGACACACTGCCCCTGCAGTTTGGTAACAGATGCCGCACTGAGTACAACAGCCACATGCGTTTTGTCATGCTGATTCCGGGCGTCACGTTAAGCATAATCCAGCCTTAAGACAGAAGGGTTTGATTGGAACCTTGAGGTGACCAATGACTGTAGTGTGTCATATGAAAGAAGGTTATGCTGTTTCAGTGCCTGTATACCGGTGAAAAACTGGATCACAAGTCTTCATGTCAAGATGACGAGCAACTTATCCACGATTTCGAAAGGTTGTAAAGTCTGAATGCAAAAGAGTTGCCTGACAAATAATTAAGGACATAAGGTGTCCTCGTGAAGACCATATTAGTATGTTTCATCATAGATTGAGATTATATAGCATCAGCACAACTTCTCTCAAGAAATCTAACTTGTCCTGAGGCAGGTACTCATTTGCTATATCCAGAGAAAAGTCAATTTGCAGGTAATATACACATTTAAAACAAGAACCGTTGTAGCAAAGTGATCTTCAGTAAGGAAGTATGATTGAAAGTACAAACTACCTTACAA
>NW_007580479.1:0-3405 GCF_000690725.1 Stegastes partitus | reverse complement strand
ATTGATTCTCGAATCACTGACAGTCTTTATGTCAGTGTAAAACCAGGTTGTGCAAAGACAACTATTCATCAGCATGAAGGGTGGATAAATGGTTCTGGCTATACTGGAGTTAACCTACACAATTATTGGCTCATATGAACAGGGTGGCATGGGAGGGAGTCAGATTCCTTTCCTGAATTATGATTTCAGCCCTCCGCTGGTTGGGCTGGATGTTTGGGCTGGTTGTAATGCTACAGAAGAAATATGGGACCATCAGACGCCTCCTGATGGTGGTGGAGAAGAATCCAAACATCTAAACAGCCTGAGGGCTGCACAAAGTGCTGTATATCGTTTAGTTTGTGATTGTTGCTTCAATAATGGATGAATTATGACTAAACGACGCCTCCAGCTTCTGATGGAGAAGAATCCAAACATCTAAAGTGCCCTAAACATTCAGTTTGAGCCCAAACAGAAAAATGATGAGAATTAGTTGCAGCTCACAGGCGAAGTAGTTACATAAGCAGCAACAGGAGAAGCAGCAGCCACAGCAGTGTCTGGTAAAAGCTGCACAAGTCGTTGAAGGCTGGGTGCAGTATGTGCTTGCAGCCACTAGAGGGCAGCAGTGTAACACTGATAGTCCTGACTGCAGCAGCCGCATCACGCAGACCACAGACTGTATATTATATTAGAGCTGCAGATCAGTCTGGTTACTTTCTCGCTCATTGTTCAAGGATTCACGCTCACAGTAACCTGTCTTTGGATATTTGGACTTCACATTTTTTGATCCTCAGAAACATGTTACTGTTCACCAGCTGCACACATGCTGACAGACTGTTTGGTGCTGGTCTTTTCTCGCCATCATGTCTCACCAATACATCTTATTGATCCCTTTGATCAGGATCAGAACTTTCAGTTGTGACATGTTGTGCTTTATTATTATTTATGATCCTTATGATCTGAGTTTTTTATTGCATGAAATGTGGATATCTTGAAAGATGTTTGTGAAATTTTAGATTGATATATCAAATAATTTCAGACATTTAATTTTTTTTTTTTTAATTGCCTGTTGACACACTTTAAGCAGTTTTTTGCACGTTGACATTAGAAGCTGGTTGAATGAAAATACCTCAAATAAGAAATATAAATAAGAGCATGAAATTTGCACTATTTTTCATAATGTCATTGATTCAGAATCTGCAATATCAGACAGGTAGAAAAAAATAATCTCTGATCATGGATGAGTGGAATTATGAAGCAAAAACTGAAGCCTGACGTTTCAACAGTTTGATCTGTCACAGCTGAGGTTTGAATAATGAAAAAAAAATGTTGGCTGTGTTGATTTTCTTCTAAATAACTAAAATACCACGAAAGGCCATTTTTATTTTCTATATTTGTTTCTTTTTTTATTGCAGTTTAAAAAAAATTCCATAAACATAACGATGAAAAACATTATCTATTAACAATATGTTATTAGTTTACTTGTGTTTATTGGTTCTCTAATGATTAATATGTTTGTTGCTTCCCTTAGTGTCAGTATTAAATAATTTTTCTGAGGTTTTATTGCTTCTTGAATCTGTGTTTTTTTCATCATTTATTCATTTTTAAGTGGCACCAACAGATATTCTGCAGCCAGTTTATCATTGTTCTTGTATTTATACCATCAGAGTGAATTTACAGCTCTGAGTTGAAAATTTGACCTGTTTCTCTCACAGATGAAGAACACAGATGCTTCCTGCAATGATTCTTGCAACCAAGTCAATAGTTGGAACTGTCATTGTGTTATTAAAGCGAAAAGCCACAGCTAACAGTGTTGCAGAGCAGAAACCCACACAGGAAAAGAAGTTTGATTGGCTGTCAACAGTCTGAAAANGTCAGCAACACAGCTTCATGATTTACTCACACGAATGAAACCACTTGAAATTTTAACTCACATACTCTCAAAAATGTGGTTTCAGTCTGGACACAGAGGCACAGAGGACTGGGACTGTTTGTGCATTAAGCCTCTTAGTTATAAGGAGCTGATAAGCCGATGATCAACTTTACTGTGCCAAACTAATTTTAGTTTGATCTGAAAGCTTCAAAAGCTGCCTTAAACACAGTCATTGTAATATTTTATGGCTTTGAATCATGCTCTTAAGAACAGATATTTCAACACAACCATCAAGACATTTCCTCCACAGCCTGATTCAGATGAGCTACGCAGAATTTAACTAGACTGAAATCATTACCTGTCAGTATGTGGCTACAGAGATGAGGATAGAGGAGAAGGGCCACACCAGCAGGAGGCGCTGGAGCTGCAGGAGTCACGGTGTCCAGGTGCGTCGGCTATGACATAATTCTGGTGGGTGGAGACGGCGGACTTGAACCCGGAAGCTGTACAGCATGTAACAGGTGCAGATGAAACCTGGATTGAATTAGAGGAGAGACTGGTGGACGCCTGGAGGAGACAGGACGAGGCAACGCTGGGTGTGAGGACTTCTGGAGCTGGAGCAGGATGAAGGTGATTAGATCTCAGATACTCCTGGAGGAGTTGGAGCCGGTGGACCGCCTGGATGGGTGGAGCTGGGACGCCCGAATGTTTCTGATGTGGATTTGAAGTTATGAAATGAAGTAGCCGAAGCAGATCAAAAGTTCGTGATTACAACGTCACCTTGAAGTTTGATGTGACTGTTAGAAGCTGTTGCTGGATTTTAATGTTGTTGAGGAGGATGAAAGGGATTTTCCAGAGTGACGGCGCTCCGGCAGACAATCGAGATTCAGGACATTGTTAACTCTGCAGACTGACCCGCTTTGGTTTGAACGCTACAATCCTACATGGAAGACGCATCAGTGTTTTATAACCTGCACGAGGGTTCTCTGAAGACAGATCTGTAGAGGCTGGTGTAGCAGCATGGAGGCGAATCGAGGCGAATGAATGAAGGCTGCCTTGGTTATAAAGTACACTAAAGTGGGTGGGCCGGACTAAAGGAGTGAACAATTGGACAGAAAAGGGCTTTGTGATGTTCTGACTCCATGCCTGTATGAACTAACCCATAAGCTCTGTTTAGTGGCGACTTTCAGTTGTGATCTAATCATTCCTCAATCTGTTTTCTATTAACTTCACTTCCCATCTCAGCATTTCTTTGTTTTATGTTATTGTTTTGTCTTAGTTTCTTCTTGTCTTATTGTTGTGTCATAGATAGTAGTCAAGGTTTTCCACAGCACTGAGATATGAAAAAGACTTAAGAAATGATTGATGGGTCTATATGTGTCATTAGGTCTGTGAACACCTCAGGATTCTCTGGGAGGAGTTGGAAAACTTTTTAACTTGCTGCCACTACAATCTGCATCAGAAGAACATGGATGAGTGTGAGTATGTTTTCCTGTCATCAAACAAGAAACCTTTTTTACATGTCCCTTTGTCCTTGTAGACCTGGGCCAGGAGCA
>NW_007580478.1:0-15703 GCF_000690725.1 Stegastes partitus | reverse complement strand
CACATTAACAACAAGCATTAGCCTTTAGCATATATGGCTAGCTTAGCTTACATGGCTCAAACTAGCCCTGCATTCCAAAATCGCAGACTTTTTATTTTTACTTTTAGTACAAAGTCATTTAACTTGCAGCAAGTTTACATTCGATATGACACATCAACAAAAAGCATTAGCCTTTAGCATATATGGATAGCTTAGCTTATGTGGCTCAAACTAGCCCTGCATTTCAAATTGCAGACTTTTTATTTTTGCTTTTAGTACAACAGCACATACTTGTGCACACAAACTTGACCATACTCCTTTGCCATCCCACTGCACCCTAAACTTTGACCCTCTTGCTTATATATAAGTTGCATCCTGCAGCTTGAAATTTGAAGCAAAACGGAAAAAAGTACGCAATTTGGAACACAGGGTTACCCTTAATTATGCCGTCAGCTGTCATTGCAGCTTCTGTCACCTGTTTGTGCTCTTATGACGGCTCGCGCTTGTTTACACTCGCACAAGACGCCGCGACGTATCTTTCGCTGCACAGAGGATTGTGGGTCAGAATGGTTAGGAGAGCATGCTGGCTCGCATACTGCAAAATATATAGGACATCTGGTGTTTTTGCCAACTGCGTTTGACATGCTATGAATTGAGACATATTTTTCTGGCACATTAAGTATAGTAGCATGGAACAGACCCTAGCTATTGACAGTTTGGGGTTTAAAAGGGTTTCAGTGAAAATTCTAACTCTGCAGCACAGATTGAGTCTGAAGCACCTCTTTCCAACACTGCACAGATGAGTGGCTAGTTCAAGGGGCCGTTGGGTCACGGGCTGGAGGTGGGGGAGCGCTTCCAATGCGAGCACAAAAGCCGGTAAAGCCTGCCTGTTTTCAAAGCTTTTAATTCTCAGTCGCCAAAAGTTGTAACAGAGTTCTAATCTGACACTGATCAGCAGTTCTTGAGAACTCCCACTGATATTTTGTGCAAAATTGCACCTTAAAGAGACACTTGAGGATTGTAAATTAATACACGAGGAGTTCAAAAGCCTCATGTTCGCCTCAGCATTCTGCACCGCACTCCTGGCTCACATGATATTCGAATTAATGTGACATTAAATGACAGAGAGTATGTAACGTAACTTCACTGTGCCTTTTCTCCTCTGCCTTTGAAGCAGAGAAAACATGCTTCATTATTCACCCAGCTTGACAGGCCTATTTTCCCCCCCTTCTACCCCCTCTTCCCCCCACCACCATCACCTCCCCACCCCCTTTTTAGCAAAGCTCTGGACCAATTGATTTTTCCTCTTTCCTCTGTCTGTCTTTTTTTTTTCTCTCCCCCCCTCCTCGTCCTTGATTCTAATGCTTCTGGGTTGTGGGAAATATTTATTCACATTGATCGACGACAGAGCTGATGGGTCTTTCATGAGCGTCAGAACTCAAACTGTTTTTGTCCCACCGATGTCTCCAAATATCAATCACCAGTGGGAGAAGTGCAGGCCGGACTGCAGATTAGGGCAATAAAGCCCCAAAGGCCAGACTCATTTTCCTACAACTGAATAGAGAACAGAAAAATATACACCAGACGCCAACAGTCTGACCCGTGATGAAGTGTTTGTGGATTCTGCGATGAGTCCTGCGCGCTGTCAGTGGTCACAGGCAATGTTTTAAGAGACAAATAGAACTTTTCTACAAATAAATGAAATACCTGAAGCGGATCCAGACATGTCTGTCCGGAAGGTGCGGAATCATTTGGCTGCTATGCATGATGTGTTGCTGAGGGCCAGAGGGAGCATTCTGATGATAATTCCTGCATCTGCGTGGTCCCTATTAAAAATGCAGCGCCGACAGGATATTTTCCGCATCAAATTTTCATCGCATCAAGCAGTCTCGACAGCCCCCGTCTAACACACACATCGACTCGCACGGAACGGTGATGAAGTTCTTAAAGCCTGGGCGTCTCTTCCTTTTCTCCCTGAATGAATGCAGTATGGATTTTGTATGAGGGACCCAGACAGAGTATTGTGTCATGGTTCACAGACAGTGGTTTTCCTCAAGGACCTTCACTTCTGTTGGCTCGCAATCCCCAAGACGCGCACCTTCAGCACTCACTTACATCACTGTTTACTGTCTCTCTTGTACACAAAAACCACATCGCGTTATCTGCGAAGCTGTCCCGCTATCTAGTAACAGTCATTTGCAGGGTATGTAGAGAACACTACGCGCGCTATATACGAGCATCTCGTACAGTCCACTGACATAATATACAGTACAGTCAGCAGCCAAGCTAGTAAACACATTATGTCTAATCCTCATGAATATCACGACCCGTGCTGACTCAACCGCTCTTTTTTCGTATTTTCATATTCATATTCCGCTGTCACATCCCAGCTAAAAGCACATCATTCCAGCAAAATAAAAACTCTGCGAATCCCCGTTCCACCAATTGCTGCATGCAAGGTCATATGTAAATAGGTTTCCCTTGCAGCAAGGGAGACAGAGGCATCACCACCCGTGTCAGCATCATAAAAAATGGCAAAAGCCGTGTTTGATAAATATGCCTGGTGCACAGTCGCGCCCATTCCCTTGGCCTAAGCGAATAGCATATGAAGAAATCGAGGGCTCTGGAAGTTTCGGCTCTATGGAGGGGCAATGAAGATGTATGCTCGCTTCACCCTCATTATCACGCTCGCGGTACACAATCTTATGTTCGCTTGTCATGTGGGGAGACCAGGAGCAGGTCTGCAATTTGGACCCTATTAAAGCTGTTATCGTGGGCAAAGCTTTCAAGAAAAGGAGTTGTAGTGGCTGTAAAATGATATTAAACTACTTCAGACTCATCGCTTTCTATGCACAGAGCCCCAACTTAATTCTAGCAAAGCTGACAGAGAATTTGCTTTCTATCCAGTTCGCCGGTTGAAAGATTAGCATTGTCTACGTCCTCCGATGAAAAGAACTCACGAAGAATAGGACGGAGGAGATGAGACGACACTATAGCACATACAGCGAGAGAGCGGGTGAGTCATGCGAGGCTCTATGGAAGAGCATACCGTGTTAATACCTGATGAGTGCCTTTAAAAAAAAAAAAAATGTAATAATATGTATTTACTTCCTTTGTTTCCTCTTGAGAGTGGAATGGTGGGAGCTTGTTGAGTTACAGTGGAGTGTGCCACCAAATTAAGAGAGAGAAACATAATCAGTGAGTGGTAGAGGAAGAGTGAGCGATGCAAGAGTGTAAGAGAGCGAGAGAGAGGGAGGGAGGAAGAGAGAGAGAGAGACTGGTAATATGCTTGGGAATTTAATAAGGCTCAGCGCTCCTCAATAATATCACCCGCTTCACAGAGTCCTCTGGGAAACATGAAATGTGCCGATAAAGGATGATGCCTCCCTCTGACAAACGGGGTGTGCTAAAAGCGCTGTAGAGAAAGGAGGGAAAAAAAAAAAAAAACAGCCACGTGTCGCCGCCATAGCTAGCGCACATGCTAATGCGCCCGGGGCTACACTTTAAAGAATTATTCACTTTCTTCTCCTTATGCTGCAATTCTCCAAACTTCCCCTCTTTAAGGTCACACACGCCGCACACTTATTCAGACTCCTGCTGAATAATGTCGGCTTTACTCGCCGGGTTTGTTAGTGGACACGGCCAGTGGGTTTAAGAGAGTTTCCTGTTTGTGTGTTTGTCTGAGCTTGACCAGACGATTGGCACTACAGCTTTGGAGCAATGAATGATTAAGTATATGGACATCAAAACATCCATGTGATTGTTAAGCATCTTATTCCAAAGGGGCATTAAGATGATACAGCCTCCACTCTTACTGGAATGACTTTCCAAAAGATTAGTGAGGTCAAGCGCTGATGTTGGGTGATTCAAGTTCATCACAAATGGTGTTTGCGGCAAAGTTGGAAGCAAAGCCAACTGTATGTCGTAACATCTGCACTTCACATTGTCGAGTCCTGTCCTCGAGCTCACCACTAATGCTGAATACTTCTATCACATACAGTTTATGGTAAGGAAGTGACCATCACTAGCAGCCAGCTTCCTGTCACACTCTTATAGGTGAATGTGGTTCTAATTCAGTACACTTTCAGTCTGCTAGCTGTCCATTCTGTGTGTCTGGTTTGTACACAGCCCTGGATACAAAGAAAGTGCTTCAGACTGATCCATGCAATGCTATTCCAGCATGTCCTCTATACGTTCATGCTCATGCACAGGACAGGGAATGGAGTAGGGGGAGGGGGCAGCAGGGGTAATAGTGATGGTAAATAGTGAGTAGTTAAATATCAGCAATCTTCCTGTAAAATCGCAGACTGCACCTTTAACAAGTTGCACAACACATAAACAGGTGTCCACATACTTTTGAAGTTTTCTACCAGTACAGATGAATGAGTGAAGCAATATTTCTGGATTTCTGTTCCGTATTACTTTTAGGGACTTTTCCTGAGTTGCACTTAAGTGTGACCCTACTCAGGTATGTCAAACCCAATGTGTTCATGTTGACACCAACACAACCGAGAAATGCACCCCCCTTAACCTGTCATGTCCTGTCAAACGAACAGAGAAAGACAGCCTCTCGCTCTGTTGAGTCCTATGACATTTACATACCACACTGCCTGGTAGTGTGGGAATCACCCTAAGGCTATACCAGGCCTCGAATTTAGGACAGGCACTTTTTTTTTTATTTCCAGTCACCTCAACCCCTCGCCACCCAACGCACCCTCCTCCACCCTCCTCCACCCTATCCCCTCTCTTGTCACTACCTCGCCGGGACCTGCTCACGCTTGACAAAAAGAACCCCAAACATGTACCTTGCTCCACTGCCGCCAAAACGGCCTGCTGGCTTTCAGATGGGGGACGCAAAGCGTGAAAGGGAAAAAAACATGGCCCATTTCTCTCTTCTCTACCCCCCCTTCTCCCGCCTTCCCCTCTAAGCATCTGAGCAGACATTGATGTTCACATTCTCTCTTTCATGGCAACTCTGTCTATCAAGGCTCACCTGCTCTTTTGTCTTGACTAATCCGTTCTCACACTCGCTCAATCTTTCTACTTTTTTTTTTTCCCCTCCCTTGGTAATTTTGAATATTTCCTCATTGTCCCCATAGTCACTGTTTCCTTCTCCCCCATCCTGTTACCCCCAGCCTCCTCCCCTCCCTTCCCCGCCGCCCCCCATTTCTCTCATTATCTGCCTCTGTCTCTGCTGATCAGCCAACGACTCCCTATTGGCAAATTCATGAGATTGATCATTTTTACACGGGTGGGTGGATTTACTAAAAGGGCCCCTCTCCTCTCTTTCCCGATACACGGCTCCTACACAGTGCGCTATGTGGCACCCACAACCCTGCCGGTAAGACTCTGAAGCCATATCACTTAACATGCACTGGGCTCAACTCCCAGGAGGAGAGAGAGAGAGAGGCTATGAGAGAGCAGGAGAGAAGGAGAAGAAAGCAGAGTAGCTTCTGAGCAGAATACTAATAAAGTGGAGCACTTGAGAAAAAGGAGTAGGGAAAAGACAGTGGCAGCGTTCTGGTGCTACAAAATTACCACTTAATTTGATTCAATACTGTAGCATCTCGTATTTCTATTCTTCTCGCGTGCACGAACGTCTGTTTATGTGAATACGACTGTGTGTGCAGAAGTGTGCCCACAGACATGCAAAGATACGGAGTTATAGAACTCTCCACTTAAGATATTCATATGCCTTCGGGGACTTTGGGCACTCCATTCTTTCTCTCTCGTTTTTTTTTTCTTCTTTTCTTTAATGTCTGTGTGCATGTGAGTGTGTTTTTTCTCGGATATATATGTGTGAGCTACTGGGAGCAGAAAGAGAGGGAGAGGTTGCATTAGCATGATTAAAAGGACAGTAACAAATGACTGCTGTCTCAGAGAAGCCATGTGACTATCACAACAGGATATAGGCCAAGTATATCAAGACACCACACACCCTCCCTGATGATTTTATACTTCTTAAAGAGAAATGGAGTCCTGGGAACTGGGCGTTGAAGAATTCTGAGCAGCGCACCAACCATGCATCACCTTATATATAGAAAAATATATACGTGCGTGCCAGTTTGGAGACTTCTAGTGATTGTATATAGTATTTAAGAGGCTGGGTGGGATGTGAGAGTGTTCGGATGCATCTAATATTAATGCGCACATGGTCGCTGGTGAAGCCTCATTATCACAATTTCCTTTAGGAGAAGAATACAGAATAGAGAGTTTCTTTCATTGCTACAACTGCTGAGTTGCAGGCAAAGGCGGCCTCTAAAAATAGCCTCAAGGTTTCATGTGCTGTAAACCCCTCTCTATGCTCTCATACTGGGTAGAAGTGGTGTAAAAGTGCTTTCTTTTTCAATATACTGGTTTTGCACATTATTATCCATTCACTCCGTGGACTATTTCTCTTCATTTCAACTTTTAATCACTTAGCCGAGAATTATTTGCCTGGCGCTGGAAAGTTCATTGGCTCAGCTCACAATAATAACCATTCTGAATGGATAAAGTCATTAAATCCTGCCTATCACTTGGCTAATGCTTACCCATGGCTCTGCAATAAACCTTTGCTAGCCAAGTGTCCTTTCTTCCAATTCCACTCAGACTAGGGAAGAAGCTATAACCTTGTTCATGTTAGCATAGTGGAAAAGAACATGTTTCTATCTTTGCCCGTGGCAGCATTGGGCTGGCATTCATTAATATTAGAGGCAGCGGAAGAGAGGCAGTGAAAGAAAAAGATTGTGCGCTACATTAGCAGCCAGATTTATTGACGTCTTTGCGCCGTGAATGTGGCAGGTGCTCTTAGGCTACTTGTGAACAGCGGAACTCCCCTCAACTCCTGCCTCTGGAGATAAGTTTGGGGGGAGAAAAGACACACACACACACACACACACACACGCGTGCACGGCATTCTGTCAAGGTTGCTGAGACGTTGCAGGAACTTTATGAATGTTCTCTGTCTTGTCAGGGCACAGTGTGCAGCCTCTCACTGACAGCAAGCACAAAATGATGGAGGGTCTGCGCGCGACGTTGCCAACGGCTGAAAATCACCTGCTGGACCTGTGGCCAGACCTTGAAAACAGTCTTAGGCCACTTTTGCCGTCTCCGAGTCGTATTTTAAATCCTTCAAACAACTGCTCACTTATGAATAGCAACTTTGGTACAGAACACGGCGCCACATCATTCTAAGACAGGGTGTAGGAAGGACAAAGGAAATAAATTGCCACCTAAGTTGCCTTTGCAACACTTTCTTAAAAGCAACCATTAAATGAAGTTTGCTTTTAACTTTCTGGATGAGTTGAGCTCATTTTGTCAATTATAAATTACTCATGTTGACAATTATGCTCCATTGTCTCGACAAGACGGTTGGTAGCGTGCCAAATTAACCCAAAACCTTGTTTAGTGCAGCTTGTTTATCAATCAAGAAGCCTTTCTTTTGGCACTCAATGCACAGCACTTCTCCCTGCATCGTTTTCAACATTGCTTCAACATTGACACTGCTTAATTCGAGTCTAAACATGCCATGGTCTTTGCCTTTTAAACCCAGCTACAGGAGACGGAGCACTGTTGGATCTCCGTTGAGCCGCAGCATGCAGCTCATTTATTTTTTGCTTTACGAGACACTTAGAGTTTTATATGGTTTCGCCAGATGAATCTGCAACATCGGTCCCGCTTAAATTACAAGAGGAGACATGAATGAATGCCGTATATACATTCTCTAGAACAGTCTTGAGTTTCTCGCATTGGAACACCGCAGGATTCATTTCTTGGCTGTACCCCGAGCCACAATCATAACCTTTTAACCCCGGCTCGTATGTCTCTCCCAGGCCGCCGGCAAACAGCGGGCTCCATCACTCTCTGGACGGGAACTGATGTATGGAACGACGCATCGGTTCAATACAGTTTAATTGTATTAGGCCTAAAGTATGAGATTAGTCTTCAAATCTGTCCAGAAGAAACGAGGATGCCATGCGAGCGCCGGCGGTAGCGTATTAAATTGATGTGAATCCGACACAGTCGAAAGGGGGGAAAAAGCCGACTCTGGTCTCAGGAGATAATGACTGCTTGGTTTGTTTCTGCGGGTCAGCCTGGCTATTTCTGTGCTGGGGAGGTGTAGCCATTGATGTGTCAAAACTATTTATCCTCCCTCATCGCTAAATATTCCATGCAACTCGATTTTCATCCCCCATACCTTGCTTAAAGCTGACCAAGCTCTGAGACAACTTGCCTGGTATGGCACTTGTGAAATAAATTAGAAAAAGGGAAGTGGAGAATAAACCATATTTTCGCTGGATTTAGTAGTGAGGGAGCCGCAGCAAGAATCAAAGGAATGAGCTTAGGCTATGAAACACCATCTATTCTTGGATTCTGTTTGTCCTATATTTTCGAGAGTTACAGCATAGCATAAATAAATACGCTATAGTGTGCTTTTCAAATGGTTTTGTGTCATGTGAAAGGCCTTGGTGTCCATGGTTTTAAACAAAAAAAAAAAGAATGGAGAACAAGCACTTTCCCCAGTAAAGCTGCACAGAGCCAGAGCACACTGCTGCACCACAAACAATACAAGCTCATTTATCTGTTTCCTTAAATTCACCAGTGCATTATATAGAGCATATTGTGTCATCCTTCAAATTGCCTTAAACAAAGCTTCCGCGTTTGCATGTGTGGGAGTGCGACGACACATAAACGCAGCAACCAATCTTCAACACTATGCACAGATTTCTTTCTTTTTTTTTTTGGAATTCAAGCACAGAGCCATTCCGGGGTAGTAAATCTCCACCAATCGATTGGAGCTGTGGATATCACAACAAGGCAGGGAAGCCCACCAAATATTTAATACACAACAAACATATCAGCCGCTAACAGCTGAGTACGGATTAGGCCATCTTCCTGAAAGTGAGCGCATATTTACTGACACAAACAAGCTAGGGAGCATATTACTGAGATACACATTGCTCGGTGCCAGCATATGGAGGTGCAGAATGGCTGTGGCTGTGACATTTGTTGCAAAAAGGAAAAAATAAACAATGCTGTGGAAATGCTCAGTTAAAGATCGACAGATTTAGATGTCGGTTAATGTAGAGATTACGGCTGCTTTAGTGTCAATATTCGTGCGTGTAATATTTAAAATAAGTGCTGTTAAGGTTGATAAACTGGCTTTATTGCATTGTTTGCACATTTCTTGACTAGTTGTATACATTGCACAGATATTGCAGCGTTGAAGCAATGGCAATTCTCCGCATACTTGCTTTTGTTTGCCCCTTACAGTCATATTTTTTTCCTTCTTGCTGTTTCAAGGCATTTTGATAGAATAGCACCCGCCACTGGTAAACAGGAAAAACAAATGGGCTCTGAGCTCATGGATGTAGATGGCTATTGTTTTTTATTGATTGCCATCGGCTGAGGAGCCGGTGACAGGGAGTCTCCACTCATCAGGGCAGGTTATCGATTAGCTGAGGAGGAGCAGCAGGGGTGCATAAAGGGGTCAAGCGCGCAGGCGAAATAAGTTGGAATGCGGCCTGTTGGAGAAGAAAAGCCATTGCCGCAATCCCTGACACCGGTAATTAATGTGTGAAATGCAGTCAATTCCTCCTGAGATGGAAAAGGGCTGTTGCAAAGTCAACACTTTGCTTGGATAAGGGAATGGTCTCAGTTCCATGAGCACTTAAAGGATGAATGTAGGCTGCAGGAGTCAGTCTAGCACGCTGCAAAGTCAGGTAGAGGGTTTCAGCACCAGTGAGCCTTTATGAAAAGAATACAGCATTCTTGAACACAACAAAACATGAATGGTGCTATTAATAGCATCGCTCTAAATACCTCCGTAAATCCATTTGTATAGCCTTTTCCCTGTAAATAACCATCCTTATGTTGGAGAAGTCTGTGCTTAGAGGACACCAGTACACTCAGAGGTAGGTGAGACAGATGACATTTTGAACCCCCGCAAGGACTGAATCATTACAAGCACCTCCCCACTGGAAGTGTGGCGGGATCAGCAATATTTCACACTGACAGAAGGACCTGACAGCAGGCGTCCACACACAAGCCCGACTCCTCTTCTCCCTGTTATTTATTTATTTCACTGTCTCTTTCTTTGCCCCCCCATATATTCGGGAGTTGCCAGATTGGATCAAAAGCACATCAAATTCAAAGGTACTCCTTTACTCGAACACAAACTTCTCCACTTGAAGAGGTGCGCTCACACAACCACACACACACACACAAAAAAAAGGCAGAGTGTGTGATTAGAAATCTCAAACTCCACAGATTTTCCAGACATTCCTCTTTATGTTTCTAATCAGCAGCTGAATGTAAATGTGTCTTTGGCTCCAGCTGGAGTGATAGGACCAGAATCAGTATGTGTCTGCTTAACGCCAAAGTGTTTAAAATGCCCGCTGTGTGCCCCTCTATCTTTTTCCCCTCTCTACTCTTCTTTCTTCCCTCTGACTTTGTTGCTGATGTATATGCAGAAGACACAACATTAGGACTCTGGTTCAGTTGATTGAACCCATTTGCTGCAGACTCTTGCCTCTATCCCCGCTCCCATTAGATAATACCTTATCGCACAACAGTTCACTTGTACCTCTCTTACATCTTACAAAGAAGATGAGCTCATTTGATCTGAATACTCGGTTCTTAATGCATTTCATTCCGTGTAGTATTTATTTTTATTTGGGCCAAAGCCTTTCTTCTCCTTCAGGACGCATGAATAGTGCATCATTCTTGGCTGTGAGCACTTTAACAAGAAACACACAAAGCCTTGGAAGTCTAAGTTTGACTCCGGGGCAAGTTTCTTCCTCTCTGCTCCGCCCTCCACCCATGTACCCCTGATTCTCACCTCTTTCTTTCTTTTTTTTTTGCGCCATAAAAATGAAACGACTTGGAAATAACAGCTCTGTCTTTGGCAGTGCATCTGAACAATCAAGACATATCAGCTTTGGGAGTTACTGACATGGAATGATGTTTGCCGACAGAGACGGCGCTGAATCACTTAGGAGGACTCCTCCTTTTGTCTTCTGTCATGCCAAGAAAAGGACACCTCTGCTTGGGTGGCCTACATTGCCCTTTGGGATTAAGGACTGCATCCCCTCCCCAACTGTCTTCCCAGTGTCGTACTCTCATTTGCTGATTATATATCTCAACTTGTACGTGTTATAAAGCTGAGGTTTATCCAATATTTAACAGATTAATTTGAGGATTTGTTTCTCAGTGAGCAGGTCTTGGCATAAAAACGGGCAAGAACTGGCAAGGTTCCTTGGGAAATAGATGCCAAATAAATAAGTAAATAAACAATTCCGTCGATTTCTGTTGGTGTCAAAACATAATTTAGGAATTTTCCAACATTTTTTCAGTGCTACTAGAAATTAAGCCTTAACTCACCATTAACTCTACAAAAATGATTCCACTCTCAGCAACCATGAGCGGTGACTAATACCATTTGCCGGGATCAATTAGGCTGATTGGCTTAGGCTCTGTCTTGGCCAGCCCAGGGGGTTGGCAGTTGCAGACAAGTTGTCCAATTAAGTGAGCACAAGCACTTGCCAATAATGGGTGAATAATGGGCCTTAAGGGGAGCGTGATTCATCTCCAATGTTAGGCACCAGGGAGGCAGCCATTGAGTGTGTAAAAACCATAGATTTCTCTTTTCAGATTACAATCAATATCACCCCCATGGCTTTGACAATGGCCTTAGTGAAGGATTAGACTGTAAAGATGTTGGTATCCTGGGTTGATGCCAATAGTTATTTTCAAACCCGCTCCCTGAGTGTACAGTGCACAAATGTCAGCGTGAGCTCTTCAGAAAAGGTGAATACAATCAGACTCAGGGTTAGCATTTGCATTAAACTCACTTGTTCATTGTGGCATCCAGATATTATTAGGCTGTCAGGCACACATACCTGTGAAGTCTTGCTACCAATGTTACCTGATATACGTACGTAGAGCAACCACTTCCTTAAAAGTATAATAAGATTGTTCCCATTGTATCATGCTGGATAAGGAAACAGTATAAACTACTTAAAGTGCCATTTGACTCCAGACTTGCTCTCAGTGAGGAGGTCACTGGTTTAGCATTTCTTCCTACTTCTCCTTCTCCCTCCCACTTCCCTCTCGAAGTCTTGAATAATTGTCAATAAGTAGTTGAAAGGCTTTAATTTCTTCTGACATCACATCCAGCGCCTATCTCCCTCCCCTTCTCTTTTACTCTCCATATCTCTTTTGTTGATGTGTCGAGTACTGGCAGGTTTCTTAATGTCACATGTAAGCAGCTGTAATTTAATGCGTCGGGCGCTGCGTCTGACAGTCGCACGTTTAATCTCCCCCTGTCGAATGCTTGTTAGTACCACCACCTGATCATAGGCCCGGAGTGGGAGATGCCACAGCGTGTACAAAAGGACCATTTGAAATGGGAGTGAAAGATGAGCTATAGAAAGGTAGTCATCTTTGATTCACTCTTTTATCTCCCTTGTTTCCGCTCCCTGTACATGATTATTTAGGATGTAACCATATCATGGTGAGCAGAAGAAGGACTCTTTCAGCTTTTTTTCTATGTTCACTTCAGCTGCAAGACACCCCTCACTCCCCTTCTACACCTGTCTTTCTTCTTTTCCCCTCTATTTTCTCCTGCTTCCCAGGTGTCTGCCTCTGTCCAACCGTGCACACAGCACATTGGGGTCAGCAACAAAACGGATGACATCAACAAGGGAATGCACACATGTGTGCACACACAATCGTTCCCCCATGCACACATTCCCTCGCTGATACCAAAGCTGTCAATCATGATGGCCTGAGAAATGTGTGCTTCAGTGCAGCAACAAGCTGGAAAGAAATACAAATCCTCTGTGAAGCTGTAGACACCCCTTCTCTCCACTATCTCCTCTTCCCCCTCTCTACCTTTGCTTCTGCCACTCCTCTCTTCTTGTTCTCCTTGTGGCACATTGTGTAATCCCTCTTTCACAAGAGGGTACTTGTTTCGGTACCTACTTTATTGGTTGCCTGCAGATAATTGTTTAGAAGACACATTGCCGTTTTAGTTAAGATTTAAAACTTCGACACGGGGGCAGGAGAGGTAAGCCGGGTGACATGTGCAGCCTGAATCTCATTAGATGTATTTGAACATCAGGGCTGCATGAGTTTTCGCTGACCATAATGCCATGCAGTTACCAGCAGGGCATTATGGGAGAAAAAGCAATTTGCTGCAGCAAAGCTCAATGGCCTCATGAATCAAGCCAATATGGACAAGGCGGGAGCAGTTAAGAGACCAGTACATGGTGCCTGGAGATTTCACTTAATGCTGCTGTGTTCCAACGAAAAAAGAGGAAGAAAAAAAAAACGTGTGACACCTCGTGGTACGTCTTCCCAACAGGTTAACGTCCTTTCGGTGCTGTCTCATTGTGATCGGTTTTTAAACAACAGCTTTTGGTGGGAAACTTGACTAAAGCACCTGCACAGGTCAAAGAGTTCATGAGTCGAAAGCACATCTGAAAATGCTCCCAGTTGTTATCCATTTTTGATGGAAAAGGTGACACCGGCAGTCATAGGATACACTGGTTCCTGTTCGCTATAAAAAAAAACAGCAACCTGTTAGCTTTGGGCTGTCAACAAGGGCTGAGTTAAAACACCTGTCATACCCCACTGCCAACCCCTTCCTGGTAGGTAGCTGCACCGCTCAAGCTGCTAATGATAATGACGGCAATCAAAACATTGGCACTAATGCTGTTAATAGCGATGATAGCGCTAATGAGGACACTACCTGGGAGACTGTTTGCTTAAGCTGTTTTCCTGGTTCACCCTCTGGGACCATAGAAAGACGGCCTGATATCCTGTTGCTGTGTCCCCCTCCTCCTCCTCCCCCCCCCGTGGCCTCCTCGACGTCCTGAAAGACATCCATCTACACCGGCTATCTGCTAATGCACACCGCTAATTACAAACAAGGGAAATGAGGTAACGGCAAGACAGCCTCGTGGGGTTGGATATGCACCCTGACTCCTTTCTCTCACTGGTGCAACCTCTCGCCTCCTTCCTCCCCGGAGGTTCACAACAACTTTCTAAACAGCTATTTTTTCTTTAGTCCTCTCGCTGTTTTGTGGTTGAGCTATAAACACACAGGGGTGTGCAAGTAGGAAGGAAATGGGCATGTTGTTATTCTCTCCAACTCTCAGCCTCTCCGCATAGCAATTAAAACCTGAAATATTAGTCTGCAAAATGGCTGCATTAATGATCAATGTAGCGGCGGAATGGGGGGAAAAAAGAGACAGAAAAAGATGCAGAGAAGAGCTCTTAAGCTTGTCTATGTTGATGAAAGCTATTTATATACAGTATTTTCTGTTCCCTGACAAAACTATGGGGGAGGAAAGGGGGGTGGGGGATTACAATGTTGTGGGACCACCTTTGTAATGCTAAATCCCATTCTAAATCTGCCAGTATTGATTGGCCATCACAAGCATCCATTTACAAAACAGAGGATTGTGGGGAGGGGGGGACTCAGGGATTGAGGAGGGGGTGCGGGGTGGACAAAGCAACACAAGGCGCTCCCAAATGGCCGACACTGGATAAAACCAAAGCCAGCTTCAGTGAGCCTGCGCAGAAAGAAAACAGAAAACCAAGGATAATGCTCTCCCTCTCATCTACTGTTTCCACTCGCCACAAGCACTAGGGAGAGAATAATCGCCAGAGCAAGACAGAGCTAAAACAGAAAAAAAAAAAGAAGAAGAAGGAAAAGGGTAGAAATGAGCCCTCCTGCTTCCATTTGGCTTGGATATCTGGCAGTTGCCCTTTAAGAGTGAGAGTCTGCAGGGTCCAATTGGAGATGGGAGCCCAATCCCCTGTTCGGTCATTAAAAGCAGTTTCTAGAATGGCATCCATCTGCTGCTCCCTCATTACTGCTGTGAGTGATGGTGGTAATGTTCCTAAATACGGTACTGGCGAATTGTCATTGTGACCCTTGACTCAGGAAGTGGACACAAGCCGGCTAATGATGCCAGCGTGTAGACAGAAGTGAGCTCTGGGTTTCCAACTTGGACTCGATGCAGGTGGTGCACGCGGTCGCATCATTAAGCTTAAATGGCTTGTCCTTTCAGTGACGCGCCTCGCCTCGCCACTGTGTTCCGTGCTCCGGGTCGATTGTGCAGCCACCTGCATTAGCACGAAGGGGTTGCTGGCGTTCAGTCGAGGATTGCTCATCACCGCCGAACGTCAATCAACGTCGTCTGCCTCTCTGCCCCCTGGACCTGTTTCTTTTCTTCGCTGCCTTTGACATATGGAAAACTCAGATGTGTGAAATGAGTAATAAAGCGTCACTAAAGAGCTAAGCTGTGACTCAGCAAACAGCACATTCACTGAGGATAAAAGCCTTTTCCACGGCAGCCATTTTGATTTCACAAGCGCAACGTCAAGTTGAGTCTGCCGTTATTTTCTCCTCAACAGAGTGGAAATCTCTCCAGTGCTCGGAATGTGTTTTTTTTTTTCTCCTTCTTCTTCTTTAGCTTTTCCTCTAAACTAGCCCCTCCCGCCTCTGCTCTTCATCCATAGCTGCAGTGTTCACTCCCATTAATTACCTGCTTACAGAGGCTCTGCATTAAGGCCTGCCAAGACACCAACAGAAATAGAGCGAGAGAGAGTCGCTCATGTTCTTTGGGTTTTGTGAAGAATGTCTTACCACCCCAGACACATTCACACATACAAACACCCAAACCGCTCCTCGTTGTTTGCTTCAGACAAATACACACACACACACACACAC
>NW_007580477.1:0-15705 GCF_000690725.1 Stegastes partitus | reverse complement strand
GTGTGTGTGTGTGTGTGTGTATTTGTCTGAAGCAAACAACGAGGAGCGGTTTGGGTGTTTGTATGTGTGAATGTGTCTGGGGTGGTAAGACATTCTTCACAAAACCCAAAGAACATGAGCGACTCTCTCTCGCTCTATTTCTGTTGGTGTCTTGGCAGGCCTTAATGCAGAGCCTCTGTAAGCAGGTAATTAATGGGAGTGAACACTGCAGCTATGGATGAAGAGCAGAGGCGGGAGGGGCTAGTTTAGAGGAAAAGCTAAAGAAGAAGAAGGAGAAAAAAAAAAACACATTCCGAGCACTGGAGAGATTTCCACTCTGTTGAGGAGAAAATAACGGCAGACTCAACTTGACGTTGCGCTTGTGAAATCAAAATGGCTGCCGTGGAAAAGGCTTTTATCCTCAGTGAATGTGCTGTTTGCTGAGTCACAGCTTAGCTCTTTAGTGACGCTTTATTACTCATTTCACACATCTGAGTTTTCCATATGTCAAAGGCAGCGAAGAAAAGAAACAGGTCCAGGGGGCAGAGAGGCAGACGACGTTGATTGACGTTCGGCGGTGATGAGCAATCCTCGACTGAACGCCAGCAACCCCTTCGTGCTAATGCAGGTGGCTGCACAATCGACCCGGAGCACGGAACACAGTGGCGAGGCGAGGCGCGTCACTGAAAGGACAAGCCATTTAAGCTTAATGATGCGACCGCGTGCACCACCTGCATCGAGTCCAAGTTGGAAACCCAGAGCTCACTTCTGTCTACACGCTGGCATCATTAGCCGGCTTGTGTCCACTTCCTGAGTCAAGGGTCACAATGACAATTCGCCAGTACCGTATTTAGGAACATTACCACCATCACTCACAGCAGTAATGAGGGAGCAGCAGATGGATGCCATTCTAGAAACTGCTTTTAATGACCGAACAGGGGATTGGGCTCCCATCTCCAATTGGACCCTGCAGACTCTCACTCTTAAAGGGCAACTGCCAGATATCCAAGCCAAATGGAAGCAGGAGGGCTCATTTCTACCCTTTTCCTTCTTCTTCTTTTTTTTTTTCTGTTTTAGCTCTGTCTTGCTCTGGCGATTATTCTCTCCCTAGTGCTTGTGGCGAGTGGAAACAGTAGATGAGAGGGAGAGCATTATCCTTGGTTTTCTGTTTTCTTTCTGCGCAGGCTCACTGAAGCTGGCTTTGGTTTTATCCAGTGTCGGCCATTTGGGAGCGCCTTGTGTTGCTTTGTCCACCCCGCACCCCCTCCTCAATCCCTGAGTCCCCCCCTCCCCACAATCCTCTGTTTTGTAAATGGATGCTTGTGATGGCCAATCAATACTGGCAGATTTAGAATGGGATTTAGCATTACAAAGGTGGTCCCACAACATTGTAATCCCCCACCCCCCTTTCCTCCCCCATAGTTTTGTCAGGGAACAGAAAATACTGTATATAAATAGCTTTCATCAACATAGACAAGCTTAAGAGCTCTTCTCTGCATCTTTTTCTGTCTCTTTTTTCCCCCCATTCCGCCGCTACATTGATCATTAATGCAGCCATTTTGCAGACTAATATTTCAGGTTTTAATTGCTATGCGGAGAGGCTGAGAGTTGGAGAGAATAACAACATGCCCATTTCCTTCCTACTTGCACACCCCTGTGTGTTTATAGCTCAACCACAAAACAGCGAGAGGACTAAAGAAAAAATAGCTGTTTAGAAAGTTGTTGTGAACCTCCGGGGAGGAAGGAGGCGAGAGGTTGCACCAGTGAGAGAAAGGAGTCAGGGTGCATATCCAACCCCACGAGGCTGTCTTGCCGTTACCTCATTTCCCTTGTTTGTAATTAGCGGTGTGCATTAGCAGATAGCCGGTGTAGATGGATGTCTTTCAGGACGTCGAGGAGGCCACGGGGGGGGGAGGAGGAGGAGGGGGACACAGCAACAGGATATCAGGCCGTCTTTCTATGGTCCCAGAGGGTGAACCAGGAAAACAGCTTAAGCAAACAGTCTCCCAGGTAGTGTCCTCATTAGCGCTATCATCGCTATTAACAGCATTAGTGCCAATGTTTTGATTGCCGTCATTATCATTAGCAGCTTGAGCGGTGCAGCTACCTACCAGGAAGGGGTTGGCAGTGGGGTATGACAGGTGTTTTAACTCAGCCCTTGTTGACAGCCCAAAGCTAACAGGTTGCTGTTTTTTTTTATAGCGAACAGGAACCAGTGTATCCTATGACTGCCGGTGTCACCTTTTCCATCAAAAATGGATAACAACTGGGAGCATTTTCAGATGTGCTTTCGACTCATGAACTCTTTGACCTGTGCAGGTGCTTTAGTCAAGTTTCCCACCAAAAGCTGTTGTTTAAAAACCGATCACAATGAGACAGCACCGAAAGGACGTTAACCTGTTGGGAAGACGTACCACGAGGTGTCACACGTTTTTTTTTTCTTCCTCTTTTTTCGTTGGAACACAGCAGCATTAAGTGAAATCTCCAGGCACCATGTACTGGTCTCTTAACTGCTCCCGCCTTGTCCATATTGGCTTGATTCATGAGGCCATTGAGCTTTGCTGCAGCAAATTGCTTTTTCTCCCATAATGCCCTGCTGGTAACTGCATGGCATTATGGTCAGCGAAAACTCATGCAGCCCTGATGTTCAAATACATCTAATGAGATTCAGGCTGCACATGTCACCCGGCTTACCTCTCCTGCCCCCGTGTCGAAGTTTTAAATCTTAACTAAAACGGCAATGTGTCTTCTAAACAATTATCTGCAGGCAACCAATAAAGTAGGTACCGAAACAAGTACCCTCTTGTGAAAGAGGGATTACACAATGTGCCACAAGGAGAACAAGAAGAGAGGAGTGGCAGAAGCAAAGGTAGAGAGGGGGAAGAGGAGATAGTGGAGAGAAGGGGTGTCTACAGCTTCACAGAGGATTTGTATTTCTTTCCAGCTTGTTGCTGCACTGAAGCACACATTTCTCAGGCCATCATGATTGACAGCTTTGGTATCAGCGAGGGAATGTGTGCATGGGGGAACGATTGTGTGTGCACACATGTGTGCATTCCCTTGTTGATGTCATCCGTTTTGTTGCTGACCCCAATGTGCTGTGTGCACGGTTGGACAGAGGCAGACACCTGGGAAGCAGGAGAAAATAGAGGGGAAAAGAAGAAAGACAGGTGTAGAAGGGGAGTGAGGGGTGTCTTACAGCTGAAGTGAGCATAGAAAAAAAGCTGAAAGAGTCCTTCTTCTTCTCACCATGATATGGTTACATCCTAAATAATCATGTAGAGGGAGCGGAAACAAGGGAGATAAAAGAGTGAATCAAAGATGACTACCTTTCTATAGCTCATCTTTCACTCCCATTTCAAATGGTCCTTTTGTACACGCTGTGGCATCTCCCACTCCGGGCCTATGATCAGGTGGTGGTACTAACAAGCATTCGACAGGGGGAGATTAAACGTGCGACTGTCAGACGCAGCGCCCGACGCATTAAATTACAGCTGCTTACATGTGACATTAAGAAACCTGCCAGTACTCGACACATCAACAAAAGAGATATGGAGAGTAAAAGAGAAGGGGAGGGAGATAGGCGCTGGATGTGATGTCAGAAGAAATTAAAGCCTTTCAACTACTTATTGACAATTATTCAAGACTTCGAGAGGGAAGTGGGAGGGAGAAGGAGAAGTAGGAAGAAATGCTAAACCAGTGACCTCCTCACTGAGAGCAAGTCTGGAGTCAAATGGCACTTTAAGTAGTTTATACTGTTTCCTTATCCAGCATGATACAATGGGAACAATCTTATTATACTTTTAAGGAAGTGGTTGCTCTACGTACGTATATCAGGTAACATTGGTAGCAAGACTTCACAGGTATGTGTGCCTGACAGCCTAATAATATCTGGATGCCACAATGAACAAGTGAGTTTAATGCAAATGCTAACCCTGAGTCTGATTGTATTCACCTTTTCTGAAGAGCTCACGCTGACATTTGTGCACTGTACACTCAGGGAGCGGGTTTGAAAATAACTATTGGCATCAACCCAGGATACCAACATCTTTACAGTCTAATCCTTCACTAAGGCCATTGTCAAAGCCATGGGGGTGATATTGATTGTAATCTGAAAAGAGAAATCTATGGTTTTTACACACTCAATGGCTGCCTCCCTGGTGCCTAACATTGGAGATGAATCACGCTCCCCTTAAGGCCCATTATTCACCCATTATTGGCAAGTGCTTGTGCTCACTTAATTGGACAACTTGTCTGCAACTGCCAACCCCCTGGGCTGGCCAAGACAGAGCCTAAGCCAATCAGCCTAATTGATCCCGGCAAATGGTATTAGTCACCGCTCATGGTTGCTGAGAGTGGAATCATTTTTGTAGAGTTAATGGTGAGTTAAGGCTTAATTTCTAGTAGCACTGAAAAAATGTTGGAAAATTCCTAAATTATGTTTTGACACCAACAGAAATCGACGGAATTGTTTATTTACTTATTTATTTGGCATCTATTTCCCAAGGAACCTTGCCAGTTCTTGCCCGTTTTTATGCCAAGACCTGCTCACTGAGAAACAAATCCTCAAATTAATCTGTTAAATATTGGATAAACCTCAGCTTTATAACACGTACAAGTTGAGATATATAATCAGCAAATGAGAGTACGACACTGGGAAGACAGTTGGGGAGGGGATGCAGTCCTTAATCCCAAAGGGCAATGTAGGCCACCCAAGCAGAGGTGTCCTTTTCTTGGCATGACAGAAGACAAAAGGAGGAGTCCTCCTAAGTGATTCAGCGCCGTCTCTGTCGGCAAACATCATTCCATGTCAGTAACTCCCAAAGCTGATATGTCTTGATTGTTCAGATGCACTGCCAAAGACAGAGCTGTTATTTCCAAGTCGTTTCATTTTTATGGCGCAAAAAAAAAAGAAAGAAAGAGGTGAGAATCAGGGGTACATGGGTGGAGGGCGGAGCAGAGAGGAAGAAACTTGCCCCGGAGTCAAACTTAGACTTCCAAGGCTTTGTGTGTTTCTTGTTAAAGTGCTCACAGCCAAGAATGATGCACTATTCATGCGTCCTGAAGGAGAAGAAAGGCTTTGGCCCAAATAAAAATAAATACTACACGGAATGAAATGCATTAAGAACCGAGTATTCAGATCAAATGAGCTCATCTTCTTTGTAAGATGTAAGAGAGGTACAAGTGAACTGTTGTGCGATAAGGTATTATCTAATGGGAGCGGGGATAGAGGCAAGAGTCTGCAGCAAATGGGTTCAATCAACTGAACCAGAGTCCTAATGTTGTGTCTTCTGCATATACATCAGCAACAAAGTCAGAGGGAAGAAAGAAGAGTAGAGAGGGGAAAAAGATAGAGGGGCACACAGCGGGCATTTTAAACACTTTGGCGTTAAGCAGACACATACTGATTCTGGTCCTATCACTCCAGCTGGAGCCAAAGACACATTTACATTCAGCTGCTGATTAGAAACATAAAGAGGAATGTCTGGAAAATCTGTGGAGTTTGAGATTTCTAATCACACACTCTGCCTTTTTTTTGTGTGTGTGTGTGTGGTTGTGTGAGCGCACCTCTTCAAGTGGAGAAGTTTGTGTTCGAGTAAAGGAGTACCTTTGAATTTGATGTGCTTTTGATCCAATCTGGCAACTCCCGAATATATGGGGGGGCAAAGAAAGAGACAGTGAAATAAATAAATAACAGGGAGAAGAGGAGTCGGGCTTGTGTGTGGACGCCTGCTGTCAGGTCCTTCTGTCAGTGTGAAATATTGCTGATCCCGCCACACTTCCAGTGGGGAGGTGCTTGTAATGATTCAGTCCTTGCGGGGGTTCAAAATGTCATCTGTCTCACCTACCTCTGAGTGTACTGGTGTCCTCTAAGCACAGACTTCTCCAACATAAGGATGGTTATTTACAGGGAAAAGGCTATACAAATGGATTTACGGAGGTATTTAGAGCGATGCTATTAATAGCACCATTCATGTTTTGTTGTGTTCAAGAATGCTGTATTCTTTTCATAAAGGCTCACTGGTGCTGAAACCCTCTACCTGACTTTGCAGCGTGCTAGACTGACTCCTGCAGCCTACATTCATCCTTTAAGTGCTCATGGAACTGAGACCATTCCCTTATCCAAGCAAAGTGTTGACTTTGCAACAGCCCTTTTCCATCTCAGGAGGAATTGACTGCATTTCACACATTAATTACCGGTGTCAGGGATTGCGGCAATGGCTTTTCTTCTCCAACAGGCCGCATTCCAACTTATTTCGCCTGCGCGCTTGACCCCTTTATGCACCCCTGCTGCTCCTCCTCAGCTAATCGATAACCTGCCCTGATGAGTGGAGACTCCCTGTCACCGGCTCCTCAGCCGATGGCAATCAATAAAAAACAATAGCCATCTACATCCATGAGCTCAGAGCCCATTTGTTTTTCCTGTTTACCAGTGGCGGGTGCTATTCTATCAAAATGCCTTGAAACAGCAAGAAGGAAAAAAATATGACTGTAAGGGGCAAACAAAAGCAAGTATGCGGAGAATTGCCATTGCTTCAACGCTGCAATATCTGTGCAATGTATACAACTAGTCAAGAAATGTGCAAACAATGCAATAAAGCCAGTTTATCAACCTTAACAGCACTTATTTTAAATATTACACGCACGAATATTGACACTAAAGCAGCCGTAATCTCTACATTAACCGACATCTAAATCTGTCGATCTTTAACTGAGCATTTCCACAGCATTGTTTATTTTTTCCTTTTTGCAACAAATGTCACAGCCACAGCCATTCTGCACCTCCATATGCTGGCACCGAGCAATGTGTATCTCAGTAATATGCTCCCTAGCTTGTTTGTGTCAGTAAATATGCGCTCACTTTCAGGAAGATGGCCTAATCCGTACTCAGCTGTTAGCGGCTGATATGTTTGTTGTGTATTAAATATTTGGTGGGCTTCCCTGCCTTGTTGTGATATCCACAGCTCCAATCGATTGGTGGAGATTTACTACCCCGGAATGGCTCTGTGCTTGAATTCCAAAAAAAAAAAGAAAGAAATCTGTGCATAGTGTTGAAGATTGGTTGCTGCGTTTATGTGTCGTCGCACTCCCACACATGCAAACGCGGAAGCTTTGTTTAAGGCAATTTGAAGGATGACACAATATGCTCTATATAATGCACTGGTGAATTTAAGGAAACAGATAAATGAGCTTGTATTGTTTGTGGTGCAGCAGTGTGCTCTGGCTCTGTGCAGCTTTACTGGGGAAAGTGCTTGTTCTCCATTCTTTTTTTTTTTTTGTTTAAAACCATGGACACCAAGGCCTTTCACATGACACAAAACCATTTGAAAAGCACACTATAGCGTATTTATTTATGCTATGCTGTAACTCTCGAAAATATAGGACAAACAGAATCCAAGAATAGATGGTGTTTCATAGCCTAAGCTCATTCCTTTGATTCTTGCTGCGGCTCCCTCACTACTAAATCCAGCGAAAATATGGTTTATTCTCCACTTCCCTTTTTCTAATTTATTTCACAAGTGCCATACCAGGCAAGTTGTCTCAGAGCTTGGTCAGCTTTAAGCAAGGTATGGGGGATGAAAATCGAGTTGCATGGAATATTTAGCGATGAGGGAGGATAAATAGTTTTGACACATCAATGGCTACACCTCCCCAGCACAGAAATAGCCAGGCTGACCCGCAGAAACAAACCAAGCAGTCATTATCTCCTGAGACCAGAGTCGGCTTTTTCCCCCCTTTCGACTGTGTCGGATTCACATCAATTTAATACGCTACCGCCGGCGCTCGCATGGCATCCTCGTTTCTTCTGGACAGATTTGAAGACTAATCTCATACTTTAGGCCTAATACAATTAAACTGTATTGAACCGATGCGTCGTTCCATACATCAGTTCCCGTCCAGAGAGTGATGGAGCCCGCTGTTTGCCGGCGGCCTGGGAGAGACATACGAGCCGGGGTTAAAAGGTTATGATTGTGGCTCGGGGTACAGCCAAGAAATGAATCCTGCGGTGTTCCAATGCGAGAAACTCAAGACTGTTCTAGAGAATGTATATACGGCATTCATTCATGTCTCCTCTTGTAATTTAAGCGGGACCGATGTTGCAGATTCATCTGGCGAAACCATATAAAACTCTAAGTGTCTCGTAAAGCAAAAAATAAATGAGCTGCATGCTGCGGCTCAACGGAGATCCAACAGTGCTCCGTCTCCTGTAGCTGGGTTTAAAAGGCAAAGACCATGGCATGTTTAGACTCGAATTAAGCAGTGTCAATGTTGAAGCAATGTTGAAAACGATGCAGGGAGAAGTGCTGTGCATTGAGTGCCAAAAGAAAGGCTTCTTGATTGATAAACAAGCTGCACTAAACAAGGTTTTGGGTTAATTTGGCACGCTACCAACCGTCTTGTCGAGACAATGGAGCATAATTGTCAACATGAGTAATTTATAATTGACAAAATGAGCTCAACTCATCCAGAAAGTTAAAAGCAAACTTCATTTAATGGTTGCTTTTAAGAAAGTGTTGCAAAGGCAACTTAGGTGGCAATTTATTTCCTTTGTCCTTCCTACACCCTGTCTTAGAATGATGTGGCGCCGTGTTCTGTACCAAAGTTGCTATTCATAAGTGAGCAGTTGTTTGAAGGATTTAAAATACGACTCGGAGACGGCAAAAGTGGCCTAAGACTGTTTTCAAGGTCTGGCCACAGGTCCAGCAGGTGATTTTCAGCCGTTGGCAACGTCGCGCGCAGACCCTCCATCATTTTGTGCTTGCTGTCAGTGAGAGGCTGCACACTGTGCCCTGACAAGACAGAGAACATTCATAAAGTTCCTGCAACGTCTCAGCAACCTTGACAGAATGCCGTGCACGCGTGTGTGTGTGTGTGTGTGTGTGTGTCTTTTCTCCCCCCAAACTTATCTCCAGAGGCAGGAGTTGAGGGGAGTTCCGCTGTTCACAAGTAGCCTAAGAGCACCTGCCACATTCACGGCGCAAAGACGTCAATAAATCTGGCTGCTAATGTAGCGCACAATCTTTTTCTTTCACTGCCTCTCTTCCGCTGCCTCTAATATTAATGAATGCCAGCCCAATGCTGCCACGGGCAAAGATAGAAACATGTTCTTTTCCACTATGCTAACATGAACAAGGTTATAGCTTCTTCCCTAGTCTGAGTGGAATTGGAAGAAAGGACACTTGGCTAGCAAAGGTTTATTGCAGAGCCATGGGTAAGCATTAGCCAAGTGATAGGCAGGATTTAATGACTTTATCCATTCAGAATGGTTATTATTGTGAGCTGAGCCAATGAACTTTCCAGCGCCAGGCAAATAATTCTCGGCTAAGTGATTAAAAGTTGAAATGAAGAGAAATAGTCCACGGAGTGAATGGATAATAATGTGCAAAACCAGTATATTGAAAAAGAAAGCACTTTTACACCACTTCTACCCAGTATGAGAGCATAGAGAGGGGTTTACAGCACATGAAACCTTGAGGCTATTTTTAGAGGCCGCCTTTGCCTGCAACTCAGCAGTTGTAGCAATGAAAGAAACTCTCTATTCTGTATTCTTCTCCTAAAGGAAATTGTGATAATGAGGCTTCACCAGCGACCATGTGCGCATTAATATTAGATGCATCCGAACACTCTCACATCCCACCCAGCCTCTTAAATACTATATACAATCACTAGAAGTCTCCAAACTGGCACGCACGTATATATTTTTCTATATATAAGGTGATGCATGGTTGGTGCGCTGCTCAGAATTCTTCAACGCCCAGTTCCCAGGACTCCATTTCTCTTTAAGAAGTATAAAATCATCAGGGAGGGTGTGTGGTGTCTTGATATACTTGGCCTATATCCTGTTGTGATAGTCACATGGCTTCTCTGAGACAGCAGTCATTTGTTACTGTCCTTTTAATCATGCTAATGCAACCTCTCCCTCTCTTTCTGCTCCCAGTAGCTCACACATATATATCCGAGAAAAAACACACTCACATGCACACAGACATTAAAGAAAAGAAGAAAAAAAAAACGAGAGAGAAAGAATGGAGTGCCCAAAGTCCCCGAAGGCATATGAATATCTTAAGTGGAGAGTTCTATAACTCCGTATCTTTGCATGTCTGTGGGCACACTTCTGCACACACAGTCGTATTCACATAAACAGACGTTCGTGCACGCGAGAAGAATAGAAATACGAGATGCTACAGTATTGAATCAAATTAAGTGGTAATTTTGTAGCACCAGAACGCTGCCACTGTCTTTTCCCTACTCCTTTTTCTCAAGTGCTCCACTTTATTAGTATTCTGCTCAGAAGCTACTCTGCTTTCTTCTCCTTCTCTCCTGCTCTCTCATAGCCTCTCTCTCTCTCTCCTCCTGGGAGTTGAGCCCAGTGCATGTTAAGTGATATGGCTTCAGAGTCTTACCGGCAGGGTTGTGGGTGCCACATAGCGCACTGTGTAGGAGCCGTGTATCGGGAAAGAGAGGAGAGGGGCCCTTTTAGTAAATCCACCCACCCGTGTAAAAATGATCAATCTCATGAATTTGCCAATAGGGAGTCGTTGGCTGATCAGCAGAGACAGAGGCAGATAATGAGAGAAATGGGGGGCGGCGGGGAAGGGAGGGGAGGAGGCTGGGGGTAACAGGATGGGGGAGAAGGAAACAGTGACTATGGGGACAATGAGGAAATATTCAAAATTACCAAGGGAGGGGAAAAAAAAAAAGTAGAAAGATTGAGCGAGTGTGAGAACGGATTAGTCAAGACAAAAGAGCAGGTGAGCCTTGATAGACAGAGTTGCCATGAAAGAGAGAATGTGAACATCAATGTCTGCTCAGATGCTTAGAGGGGAAGGCGGGAGAAGGGGGGGTAGAGAAGAGAGAAATGGGCCATGTTTTTTTCCCTTTCACGCTTTGCGTCCCCCATCTGAAAGCCAGCAGGCCGTTTTGGCGGCAGTGGAGCAAGGTACATGTTTGGGGTTCTTTTTGTCAAGCGTGAGCAGGTCCCGGCGAGGTAGTGACAAGAGAGGGGATAGGGTGGAGGAGGGTGGAGGAGGGTGCGTTGGGTGGCGAGGGGTTGAGGTGACTGGAAATAAAAAAAAAAGTGCCTGTCCTAAATTCGAGGCCTGGTATAGCCTTAGGGTGATTCCCACACTACCAGGCAGTGTGGTATGTAAATGTCATAGGACTCAACAGAGCGAGAGGCTGTCTTTCTCTGTTCGTTTGACAGGACATGACAGGTTAAGGGGGGTGCATTTCTCGGTTGTGTTGGTGTCAACATGAACACATTGGGTTTGACATACCTGAGTAGGGTCACACTTAAGTGCAACTCAGGAAAAGTCCCTAAAAGTAATACGGAACAGAAATCCAGAAATATTGCTTCACTCATTCATCTGTACTGGTAGAAAACTTCAAAAGTATGTGGACACCTGTTTATGTGTTGTGCAACTTGTTAAAGGTGCAGTCTGCGATTTTACAGGAAGATTGCTGATATTTAACTACTCACTATTTACCATCACTATTACCCCTGCTGCCCCCTCCCCCTACTCCATTCCCTGTCCTGTGCATGAGCATGAACGTATAGAGGACATGCTGGAATAGCATTGCATGGATCAGTCTGAAGCACTTTCTTTGTATCCAGGGCTGTGTACAAACCAGACACACAGAATGGACAGCTAGCAGACTGAAAGTGTACTGAATTAGAACCACATTCACCTATAAGAGTGTGACAGGAAGCTGGCTGCTAGTGATGGTCACTTCCTTACCATAAACTGTATGTGATAGAAGTATTCAGCATTAGTGGTGAGCTCGAGGACAGGACTCGACAATGTGAAGTGCAGATGTTACGACATACAGTTGGCTTTGCTTCCAACTTTGCCGCAAACACCATTTGTGATGAACTTGAATCACCCAACATCAGCGCTTGACCTCACTAATCTTTTGGAAAGTCATTCCAGTAAGAGTGGAGGCTGTATCATCTTAATGCCCCTTTGGAATAAGATGCTTAACAATCACATGGATGTTTTGATGTCCATATACTTAATCATTCATTGCTCCAAAGCTGTAGTGCCAATCGTCTGGTCAAGCTCAGACAAACACACAAACAGGAAACTCTCTTAAACCCACTGGCCGTGTCCACTAACAAACCCGGCGAGTAAAGCCGACATTATTCAGCAGGAGTCTGAATAAGTGTGCGGCGTGTGTGACCTTAAAGAGGGGAAGTTTGGAGAATTGCAGCATAAGGAGAAGAAAGTGAATAATTCTTTAAAGTGTAGCCCCGGGCGCATTAGCATGTGCGCTAGCTATGGCGGCGACACGTGGCTGTTTTTTTTTTTTTTTCCCTCCTTTCTCTACAGCGCTTTTAGCACACCCCGTTTGTCAGAGGGAGGCATCATCCTTTATCGGCACATTTCATGTTTCCCAGAGGACTCTGTGAAGCGGGTGATATTATTGAGGAGCGCTGAGCCTTATTAAATTCCCAAGCATATTACCAGTCTCTCTCTCTCTCTTCCTCCCTCCCTCTCTCTCGCTCTCTTACACTCTTGCATCGCTCACTCTTCCTCTACCACTCACTGATTATGTTTCTCTCTCTTAATTTGGTGGCACACTCCACTGTAACTCAACAAGCTCCCACCATTCCACTCTCAAGAGGAAACAAAGGAAGTAAATACATATTATTACATTTTTTTTTTTTTTAAAGGCACTCATCAGGTATTAACACGGTATGCTCTTCCATAGAGCCTCGCATGACTCACCCGCTCTCTCGCTGTATGTGCTATAGTGTCGTCTCATCTCCTCCGTCCTATTCTTCGTGAGTTCTTTTCATCGGAGGACGTAGACAATGCTAATCTTTCAACCGGCGAACTGGATAGAAAGCAAATTCTCTGTCAGCTTTGCTAGAATTAAGTTGGGGCTCTGTGCATAGAAAGCGATGAGTCTGAAGTAGTTTAATATCATTTTACAGCCACTACAACTCCTTTTCTTGAAAGCTTTGCCCACGATAACAGCTTTAATAGGGTCCAAATTGCAGACCTGCTCCTGGTCTCCCCACATGACAAGCGAACATAAGATTGTGTACCGCGAGCGTGATAATGAGGGTGAAGCGAGCATACATCTTCATTGCCCCTCCATAGAGCCGAAACTTCCAGAGCCCTCGATTTCTTCATATGCTATTCGCTTAGGCCAAGGGAATGGGCGCGACTGTGCACCAGGCATATTTATCAAACACGGCTTTTGCCATTTTTTATGATGCTGACACGGGTGGTGATGCCTCTGTCTCCCTTGCTGCAAGGGAAACCTATTTACATATGACCTTGCATGCAGCAATTGGTGGAACGGGGATTCGCAGAGTTTTTATTTTGCTGGAATGATGTGCTTTTAGCTGGGATGTGACAGCGGAATATGAATATGAAAAT
This sequence comes from Stegastes partitus, assembly GCF_000690725.1. Lineage (NCBI taxonomy): Eukaryota > Metazoa > Chordata > Actinopteri > Pomacentridae > Stegastes > Stegastes partitus. The sequence continues at coordinate 2,335 of NW_007580477.1, read as the reverse complement.
ACGAAAAAAGAGCGGTTGAGTCAGCACGGGTCGTGATATTCATGAGGATTAGACATAATGTGTTTACTAGCTTGGCTGCTGACTGTACTGTATATTATGTCAGTGGACTGTACGAGATGCTCGTATATAGCGCGCGTAGTGTTCTCTACATACCCTGCAAATGACTGTTACTAGATAGCGGGACAGCTTCGCAGATAACGCGATGTGGTTTTTGTGTACAAGAGAGACAGTAAACAGTGATGTAAGTGAGTGCTGAAGGTGCGCGTCTTGGGGATTGCGAGCCAACAGAAGTGAAGGTCCTTGAGGAAAACCACTGTCTGTGAACCATGACACAATACTCTGTCTGGGTCCCTCATACAAAATCCATACTGCATTCATTCAGGGAGAAAAGGAAGAGACGCCCAGGCTTTAAGAACTTCATCACCGTTCCGTGCGAGTCGATGTGTGTGTTAGACGGGGGCTGTCGAGACTGCTTGATGCGATGAAAATTTGATGCGGAAAATATCCTGTCGGCGCTGCATTTTTAATAGGGACCACGCAGATGCAGGAATTATCATCAGAATGCTCCCTCTGGCCCTCAGCAACACATCATGCATAGCAGCCAAATGATTCCGCACCTTCCGGACAGACATGTCTGGATCCGCTTCAGGTATTTCATTTATTTGTAGAAAAGTTCTATTTGTCTCTTAAAACATTGCCTGTGACCACTGACAGCGCGCAGGACTCATCGCAGAATCCACAAACACTTCATCACGGGTCAGACTGTTGGCGTCTGGTGTATATTTTTCTGTTCTCTATTCAGTTGTAGGAAAATGAGTCTGGCCTTTGGGGCTTTATTGCCCTAATCTGCAGTCCGGCCTGCACTTCTCCCACTGGTGATTGATATTTGGAGACATCGGTGGGACAAAAACAGTTTGAGTTCTGACGCTCATGAAAGACCCATCAGCTCTGTCGTCGATCAATGTGAATAAATATTTCCCACAACCCAGAAGCATTAGAATCAAGGACGAGGAGGGGGGGAGAGAAAAAAAAAAGACAGACAGAGGAAAGAGGAAAAATCAATTGGTCCAGAGCTTTGCTAAAAAGGGGGTGGGGAGGTGATGGTGGTGGGGGGAAGAGGGGGTAGAAGGGGGGGAAAATAGGCCTGTCAAGCTGGGTGAATAATGAAGCATGTTTTCTCTGCTTCAAAGGCAGAGGAGAAAAGGCACAGTGAAGTTACGTTACATACTCTCTGTCATTTAATGTCACATTAATTCGAATATCATGTGAGCCAGGAGTGCGGTGCAGAATGCTGAGGCGAACATGAGGCTTTTGAACTCCTCGTGTATTAATTTACAATCCTCAAGTGTCTCTTTAAGGTGCAATTTTGCACAAAATATCAGTGGGAGTTCTCAAGAACTGCTGATCAGTGTCAGATTAGAACTCTGTTACAACTTTTGGCGACTGAGAATTAAAAGCTTTGAAAACAGGCAGGCTTTACCGGCTTTTGTGCTCGCATTGGAAGCGCTCCCCCACCTCCAGCCCGTGACCCAACGGCCCCTTGAACTAGCCACTCATCTGTGCAGTGTTGGAAAGAGGTGCTTCAGACTCAATCTGTGCTGCAGAGTTAGAATTTTCACTGAAACCCTTTTAAACCCCAAACTGTCAATAGCTAGGGTCTGTTCCATGCTACTATACTTAATGTGCCAGAAAAATATGTCTCAATTCATAGCATGTCAAACGCAGTTGGCAAAAACACCAGATGTCCTATATATTTTGCAGTATGCGAGCCAGCATGCTCTCCTAACCATTCTGACCCACAATCCTCTGTGCAGCGAAAGATACGTCGCGGCGTCTTGTGCGAGTGTAAACAAGCGCGAGCCGTCATAAGAGCACAAACAGGTGACAGAAGCTGCAATGACAGCTGACGGCATAATTAAGGGTAACCCTGTGTTCCAAATTGCGTACTTTTTTCCGTTTTGCTTCAAATTTCAAGCTGCAGGATGCAACTTATATATAAGCAAGAGGGTCAAAGTTTAGGGTGCAGTGGGATGGCAAAGGAGTATGGTCAAGTTTGTGTGCACAAGTATGTGCTGTTGTACTAAAAGCAAAAATAAAAAGTCTGCAATTTGAAATGCAGGGCTAGTTTGAGCCACATAAGCTAAGCTATCCATATATGCTAAAGGCTAATGCTTTTTGTTGATGTGTCATATCGAATGTAAACTTGCTGCAAGTTAAATGACTTTGTACTAAAAGTAAAAATAAAAAGTCTGCGATTTTGGAATGCAGGGCTAGTTTGAGCCATGTAAGCTAAGCTAGCCATATATGCTAAAGGCTAATGCTTGTTGTTAATGTG
>NW_007580476.1:24369-25240 GCF_000690725.1 Stegastes partitus | reverse complement strand
AACACAGGCAGACTGAGGTGAAGCCTTTGTGGTGATGTCTCCACCGACTTCTAAAAACTGAATCTGATTGGACTGGTTGCTCGGGTGAATTCCATACAAACCAGTTGGCTACCAAGGGGCAGGAGGTGAGTATCACACAAACACAAGGGAAAAGAAAAAATATAGAATTGGGGGAGATCATGGAGGGTGAGTTTGATAGGGAGTGTGCAGAGCGAGGAGGATGCCCCCCCATAGAAACTGTGAGACAGCGGTGGGAGGCAGCATTGAAGCAATTAATGAGCAGAACGAAACCCAAGAAGATCAAAAACACCTCAAATAGAAAGATGAACATAAATACCAAGAGTTAAAAGCACAGGGAAAGCTCACAGAAAACCAAACTGCCAGTTTCACCAAAATATTAATGAAGGAAGAACAAAAAGCTAATAAAACAACCAGCAGTCAGGATTCATACTAAAGGGAAAAGTGAAGCAGGAACTCCAAGATAAAGAGGCACACAGACAATTCATTCATAACATGGGTCTGACATGGGCTGCAAGGTGGTGGTTGGTCAGTACTGTTGCCTCACAGCTAGAAGGTCACCGGTTGGCGTCCCGGTGAGGACACCCGGGATCTTTTTGTCAGAGACACTGAGAGACCAGAGAAACAGAAACAACTGTTAATGTTTGGATGAATTCTCTGAATATTGCTGAATGACCACAAAAGATAATTAGCTACAACTTTGAGTTTGTTATACGATCCTAAAATGAAAAACGATGATTGAAACATGTTTTAATTGAGTCGTCTGATGAGTGTTTACACAGTATTTCAGTTTGGAGAAGAACTTTGCATCATAAACAGTCTGAATGACTGATGTTGGTGAGGGCTGCAGGTG
>NW_007580476.1:23207-24186 GCF_000690725.1 Stegastes partitus | reverse complement strand
ATGATATATCATAACATTTAACGATTAAACTTAACACAAGATGATAAGGCACATCTTCTGGTGCTGTGTCTTATTGTTCATCAGTGACTTCAGTTGTTAAGTTTAGTTGTTGCATGCCACAGGAAATGAGGGGTCAGCAGAGCAATACGTTAAGCCCGGGGCACTTCATTGCGCCTGGCCATCTGGACCATTTATTAAGGTCTGAGTGGTCTTGAATGTTTTTCTTTGTCTTCGACTCCTCCGAGTCTGCAGAGCTGATTTACATGGCCCTGTGACCTGCAGGACAGTTCTGTCTTTTTTATGGCATGTGACTTGGGTGCTGGAAAGTTCACATGAAGTTTTTTGAATCCTTTTGGGCATCTGTGTCTGTCCATATCCTACATCAGGGTGCAGAGGGCAGCCTGCAGCTTTCTGGGTGTCATGCTTGTCAGGATCTTTTTAAAAAAAAACAAAAAACATATATCTTTAATTCATATTTAGATAATTGAGTATTATTCTCTGCACCTCTTATTATATTAATCTCACATTATTTCATATTTTGATCATTTGGTGTTACTCTCCTCACCTTTTATTATTATCTTAATCTCTTGTTATTATCTTAAGGCATAATCAACATAACTTATAAACAACTGCAGCATGAGAAGATGTTGGTAGAAACAGGATCTGGTGGTTTGTGTGTATTTCTCTGTCAGAAGCAGGTATCTGCAGGAGGGAGGAACTGAGGGTGCAGAGTGGTAAGTCTCTACATCCACAAGATGGTGGAAGAAGGCTCCAGGACACGGAGGAACCAATCAGCTGGCTGCAACACATTCTGTGCTCATCCTCATGTAATAGTATAAGTAGACTGGATCAGGTCGAGGCAGTTGGTCAGACTTGGTGCCCTGACATTAACTTTGTTGGTGATAGGGTGAGCAGTTTGATCCAGAGCTCTGTGTGCTTATTCAACTATCTGATCAATAAATACACTGAGTGAGACCTA
>NW_007580476.1:19720-21877 GCF_000690725.1 Stegastes partitus | reverse complement strand
TGGATGGATGGATGGATGGATGGATGGATGGGTCTGGCATGTGGAGCGATGGATGGTATCAGTGCACCAAGGTCAGCCTCCTAAAGGCAATAATGGAAAAGCTCAAAGCCTGGAGCCTACACAGGAAAAAGGGGAGTGTAAACCTGATAAGACTCCAACAGCACTTCTATGACCAACTAGCATCACTTGTGTCAGCTTTTTCTCAACAGGGGGAGGAGAGAAGGACTGGAGAACTTCCACGCCTTGCAGCACAACACTGACATCAGCAAAGCGTCCATCACCTGGACCATCAGGACCATGACCCTCTGCTGGGACTGTGTAGATGCCCGTGGTCTTCTCTACAGTGTCTGCCTCAGCCTCTCTGGATTCATTGTCCTGGAATATAAAGAGAACAGAACGATGGGCTGTGTGAGCCCAACCTGGACCACCTAAATCTAAGCAGCTCATCCTTCGACCAACTGAGGGCTAATCTGAAGATATTTCTTGAAGGCGCTGTATGAGAATGAGATGGATGCAAGTTCAAGGTAACAATGACCTGAAGACCTTTGATCACCTCCTAAAAGCCTGGAAGAAAAGAAGAAGAAGTCATCAGGATGCATCTGGATGATACACTGCCTCCTCTCTAACTGTGCACTTTTCTATCAAGGTGACAACAACAGTTAAAAATCAGACAATTGTCCTTTAAAGCAGTGGTTTTGTTCTCACATGTTCATGGTTGATCCTCCACTGAGGGTCAGGTTGTGCTTCTTTAAGACCAAGGCATTTCCAGAGAGACTGCTCTTTTCCCAATGAAGCTTCTGACCTGCCATAAAAAAAGCAGTTAACAAAACACCAACTGAAACACACGGGTACATAAACATCCAGAACCAGAACCCCCCAGTGATGTTGTTCAGAGGTCAGTGCTGTAAGCACGTAGCCAGTAGATGTAAGAGCCAAATAAGAAACCGTTTATTGATGCAGCGAAAATGGATTGAAGGAAAGGAGGCAAACCTCTCCAAGGCCCTGTCCCTCTCTTCTACCCTCTGCCATCTCTACTCACCTCCTCTCTCTCCTGAGCTCCTGGAGGGGCAACGTTTACTCCTCTCCTATCCAGCCCTCTCCAGACCTTCTCACTCATGCCATCCTCTCTCTATCTCCTTCTTACCCTCCTCACTGGGGTAATAGACTTGATGCACAAGTTCCACTACTTCCTAACAGGCAGATCTATATTTCCTGTAAACACTATAAGTTTTATTTATTTAATTAATGAAGTACTGACAACAAAAACTAAAATGAAATCTCTGTTCATTATCAGTTGATGAGTAAAGACGTGATGAAACAGATGACGCTGTCCTGCCGGACACCCTGGATGACATCCATCCTCTATGCAGCCAGTGTTTCTCACAGTGTGGCGCCCCCCCCTGGATTCACATGTTAACAGCATCACAGTTTTTATAAGAACATGATGGCCAGTGGTCTGGACATCCATTCAGTCCGTTCATTAAAACAAACCCTGCTGATAGAAAACCTTTCATTGTGAGCAGATTAGTGTAGAACGCTCTTTCCACTGTTTTCCTACAATGTTTGGTCGCTCACCTGTCAGAGGAGCTGCACTGAACACACCTGGTAGCATCATGTGAGGCGTAAAATGTAGCATCTACCAGAGCAGCATGTGAGACGTTTTGGGAACATCAGTAAAATGTAGCATCTACTGAAGGGGGGCCTGACAGATGAAGTTTGAGGACCAACAGGCTAACTGGAGAGCCAAACTCAAAGCCTGGTCCACAGAAGATTTTGTTCTGTCAGTTTAAATAAGAGCTGGCCTGGTTGTGATCCCTTCATTTCATGTTTTGTTTTATGTAGTATTATTGTTCAGACACGTGATCATTTATGAATATGATAATATAATCACAATGAGTGACGTTAGAAGGCGGGATGGATAACAAAAGTCAGTTATATGACTTATATGAATCATCCAAAAATAATTAAAGTTAATGTGAGAAAACATGTCATCTTATGTGTGAGTCAGACCTCAGTCTCAGTCATTGATGTGCTGCATCAAGTTCACATTTTGACTTGTTTCCAGTAAAGAGCGCTTATAGTACAATCTTTATTCCTTCTCTTCTGTATGTCTCCTAGTTTAGAGGTAAACTGGAACGTTGGTCAGCTGACAGAAAC
>NW_007580476.1:14738-19350 GCF_000690725.1 Stegastes partitus | reverse complement strand
TGAACTGCTGCCATCAGGAAAACGTTTCCAGAGCGCTGAAGGAAGAACCTCCAGACTGACCAACAGCTTCATTCCACCAGCCGTCAGAATGCTGAGCTGCTGATCCAGATAAGCACATGGTTCTTTATTTAACTGCTTGTAGTTATTGGATCCTTTCTCATCCTGCCTGTACTACTGTTGTATGTACAGCAGGGTGACAGTAAACCTGATTGGATTTGATGCTGATCTTCATCAGCTGCTCCTGTGCTTCACAGGTGTGTAACAGTGTACAGCTCTCAGTATGCTTTCACTGCATAGTGATAAAGCCTCAAAATGATTCTAGTTGTGCATAAACAGGTAACAAGCAGATTCTGTTGGTGGTGGCTGTCTGTCATAAACAAGATATTCGGTGCTGGATGAAGGAATAAGATGTTTGCAGACAGTTTCATCCCTCTCACCCCTTGCTTACCACATACTGTGGAGACAATATAAAGCAATAACATTTAATGATTTCTATTTGTCTTGAAATACTGAAAATGCTACGTTGAGTGGAAGGTGAAGAATTGTTGATTTACATTCTTGATGACCACTTTTTAACATGATCAGTGCATACTTTATAAGGCCTGTTGTGGTCTTTGATGGGTCCTGCTGTCTTCTGGCAACTGGAAACACTCCTGTCACTACATTTGCCAAAGAAGAACTCGGAGAAGGTTTGCTTTGTCTGATGAGTTGTCACTCCACCCTGCATCTCACCCATCCTCAGTATGTGGCGACCATCTCCCTGTCATTCAGACAGACGTCTTACAGGACAGCATCCATGAGCGAGACACCACAGGCTCATACAGAAGAGCCATGGCAGATGGGATGATGCATCAAGACAGAGTTGTTCAGGCTTGGGCAGGCGGGGGCTACAAAAGTCAAGGCCCTGTGTTTTATGAGGTTTTACACAAATGCTGACGACTTGCTGTCTGTTTATATTCATGCAAAGTAGGTTTTTCCTTGACTGCCGTGTTCTGCCTCATCCTGTAATGTCATCAGAGATAATGAGGTCATAGCCTCTGGTGCCTCTGAGTGGCTCACAGCTACTTTATTGGGGAGGATGTTTAACTTTGCAAACATTATGTTATAATGGTTGTAAACATTGTAAGGAATCCAGGTATTCTGTCAGCAATTCAAATAAATGCTGTTGGCAATATTCTCTGTGTAGGATTTTAATTGAGTGTAAATACTGTGAATTGATTTAAGATAAAAGCTGATCATAACTCCTGAATTAAGAAGAATCATCTCGTTAAGTTGCTCTGGATTTACGTTTTTTTCGCTCAATTTGAGAAGGAAACAAAAAGTGAAATAAGAATTGAAAAGCTAGTTTTGAGATGATGTGACTTGCATACAGTCCTTGGAATGAGTGCTTCACCACTTATTTTAAGATATTTCTCACTCGCCTCATATGTATACAGTTTTTCTTATTTCAAGAACTCTTACCAGGTGTGATTATCTCACTGCACCGGCAGAATATTTCACTTCATTTTAGTCTATATCTGCTCAAACCAAGTATTTATTTCTTATATTCAGAAGACTAACTTTTGCAGTGCACACCGACCAACTGAGGAGCTCTGCTTCATGGTGAGCAGCAGTGAGGACTCATGTTGGACAGAAAATCATTCTGACTGTGTTTCTTCCTGCAGGACGGATCATGGTGGAGAGCAGAGGTTCAAACCTGCTCTGAGGAAGTGTCAGTTTGACCAATGATGACACAAAAGCAAACTGTCATTTTGGCTTTAAATGCAAAGTGGATGGTTGTCATGTTTATTGATTCAATATTCAATCAAGGCTAAAAGTATCGTCATGAACTTTATACTGATGAACAACACATCAGGAAGTAGAGACAGAACAAAGCCATCAGATGATCAACTGCAGCTCTGTTCTGTCTTTTGTTTCTCCGTCAGATTGTTGTGAACTTGAGCTGGACACAAACTCAGTGAACAGAAACCTCCACCTGTGTGACAACAGGAAGGTGGTGCTGGTGGAGAAGGAGCAGCCGTATCCTGATCATCCAGACAGGTTGGACTCCTGGCAGCTGCTGTGTAGAACTGGTCTGACTGGTGGCTGTTACTGGGAGGTGGAGTGGAGAGGAGTGGTTCAGACATCAGTGAGCTACAGAGGAACCAGAAGAAAAGGAAACAGTGGTGACTGTGTGTTTGGGGGAAATGATCAGTCCTGGAGTCTGGACTGCTCTGATGTTGTTGGTGACTCCGTCTGTCACAGAGACAGAAGAACATCCATCTCCTCCTCTTCAGTCTCTCACTGAGGATCAGTTTATGTGGACTGTCCTGCTGGAACTCTGTCCTCCTACAGAGTCTCCTCTGACTCTCTGATCCACCTCCACACCTTCAACACCTCATTCACTGAACCTCTGTATCCTGGATTCAGTTTGTGGTCTCCTGGTTCCTCAGTGTCTCTGTGTTCTCTGGAGGAGGGAGAGTGTTATGATGTGACAGCAGCTTCATCTCGCTGCTTTTAATGTTCATGATGGATGTTGTTTCACTTTGGTTTCCATTTGAATGACTGATGTTGATTTATTGTCACCAAATGATGTGTCCTGGCTCTGGTGGTAACGTATTGCATCATAGTCAGGAATGTGTAATCAGATTACAACAACAAGTGACTGTTCTGAGCCCACATGTTATTCAACCCTCATGCACCCATGAGGACATTTTTGTCCTTTTCATTTTGGATTTTTACATCATTCTGGCTCCATTCCTTCATGTGGCGTAACATCTGATAAGGGTGTGTGTTCTGGGAGGAGTTTTACCTTCAGCCCTCATCATACATCAATAATACACTGTGTGTGCAGAACCGTTACACTGAGGACCTGAAGGACAAACTGTCCCCATTGGAACCCATTAAAACTCCTGTTTTTGATCCTGCTGCCATGACATCATGAAATGATGCATTTGATGTTGGTGGGCTTTCATTGGGGAGCTTTGTGCTCTTGCACCTCCATGCAGGTGTTTGTGGCCACGTGTTCATATGAGCTGAGAGCTGCTGGTTGGTACAACAGTGTTCTTCATTCACTCTGCTTTGTACAGAGATCACATGTGAGCTGGAGTCTGACAAAGACGTTCAAAAGGCTCCCAACAGTTTCTCCTGACAGCTACATGAACACAACAACATGCACTCCTTCAGGTAAGAAGCCATCAGCTGCTCATTTCATATCTCACCTGGAGAGATGAAGAGAAAGCTGACAGCTCCAGAAGCTCTGGAGATGCTCATGCAGCCAGCTGACAACGAGCAGGACTCAGCTGACTCTGTAACTGTGGATGAAGGTTCTTCACTTTGGCTAAATAACGTTTTACGTTCTTTTTCTTTTCAAAGAAATGTTGTAACTATGTTATATCCATATAGAGTAATATGAGGCAACAGTGAGATCAGATGGTAAAAACATTGATGGGCAGGAATAAACCACAGTGGAGGTTTTACATGGACTGTAAGTTATCATGTCAGGTTGTTGTTTTAAATCTTATACTACTCAACAAATAATGTCTCAGAATCAGTGTTGTTGCTAATTGCTGACATATCCCAGCCCGTGACAACGCAGCAAAGCTAAAATAAATAAAACCCTCTTCTCATTGAGTATATGGAAGAATTGTCATTTCTTTTGAGTGTTTTTTTCCACTAAAATAACAGCAGCATTATGTAAAAAAAGAAAATAAAAAATAATGATGAGATCCAAGAAGATGATTCATGACATGGGCTTTTTGTTCTCTCAGGTCCAGAATGTGAGTTTTTACTAAAACATATTCAAAAAAAATCATATTATAATGCATCAGAATCAATATCTGGGACAATGCTGCTAATACTTTAGGTGCAATATTTCATATTTCATTGATATTATTTTTATTTTCGTTCTGTTTTATATGCCGTTATTTTTACCATAGACTGTTATTTTTATACTGTTTGTATTCAGCTCTTTTTTTTTTTTACCTTGCACTACTTTTATATATACATAGATACAGATAAATATATTTATAGTTATAGCTTACAGTACTTATTAACACGTTACTGCCTCACTGTCCCAGTTCTGTGTCCTCCTGTTACCAAGCAACGGCATTTCGTTGCCAGATTTACGATCCTGTTTGTGTGCAACGACAATAAAGAAAGCCAAAGTCTAAGTCTTATCACTGTTGGTGCTTTGGTGTTAATCACTGACACACCCAAGACTGAGACGATGGAACATGAATTTTCCATTCAGCACTTTTTAGGGAAAGTTTTGTGTGAAGGATTTTTTCATTTAAAAAATAATAATCCTGTGAAAACAGATATAATACGTTTTAGTAAAGTCCCTCAGATGACTCTTAGACTGGAATGAGGTTTTCTTTTTGCACCACTTAGTTAATTTGTAGACAGACAGCTTTATCAGTGAAGATGTGAAATGTGAGCACATTATGTAGACAAAGAAAATGACAGTATTGGAGCCAGATTCTGACACAATACTCAGTTTTTACCCGTTACAGCTAATAACAGTCAGCTGGTAACTTTTGGACTGGTTGAGTCAGAAACCAACATCAGAGTCTGACAACAATTTACATTTAGTTTGTAAAAGGAGCCGTTAAAGGTCTAGTGTGCATTTAGG
>NW_007580476.1:6121-10038 GCF_000690725.1 Stegastes partitus | reverse complement strand
TCATAAATAGAAGTTCAAGAAATCAAAGTCGATTTAATGTACCATCTACCAAAGGTCACAACGTCGACGCTGGTGTTTATGGCTCTACGGCTTCTTGAAGAAGACACACCTTCGTGATGGGTCTATCCAGGTATCCAGTCCTCGTTTTAATATGAACCTGCCGTACAAACCCCCTTTTATCAAGAACAGCTTGCACCACCAGTCCAGTCAACCACGAGTTGCGAGGTGCAGTCTGATCCATGATGACCACAACGTCTCCAGGTCCGAAGTTCCAGCTGGTTCTCTGCCACTTCTGACGCTCCTGAAGTTGTGGCAGGTACTCCCTTACCCAGCGCTTCCAGAACAAGTCAGACATATACTGCACCTGTTTCCATCTGTCTCCTTTCTGAAGGAGCACATCGCTGATCTGAGCTTGATTCCAACTTCTTATTGCCTCCCTCAGTTCATGTTCTGCACCAACAAAATTTGTGCCATTATCAAAGCTCCAACTCCATCACCTGACCTCGCCTTGCGATAAAGCGTCTTAGGGCATGAATAAAACAGTCAGTGTCTAAAGATGAAGCAACTTCTAGATGTACAGCCCTTATGGCACGTGAAGATTGCACCATACTTCTTAACTCTGGCTCTTCCTCGCTTGACCTCAAAGGGCCCAAAACAATCCACTCCAACCCAAGTGAATCTGGACAAACGCTATCCTGTGGTAGATCTGCCATCCTTTGGCATCCAGGGGTAGAACACAATCTATGACAAACAACACATCTTTCTTATGGCTACGCTGGAACCTGGAATCCATTACTTCTGACACAGCTCAGAAAGCATATAGTTCCATCCCCCATGTCCTATTTTTTGATGTACGTGGTGAAGCACGAAGTCAGAAATATGAAAGTCCTTGGCTAGAATAGCAGGATGTTTCACCTCATCTGGCATAGCTGCTCTGCTAAGCCTACCCCCGACCCTCAGGACATCATTTTCAAGTATGGGATTGAGCTTGTAGAGAGAACTAGATTTTCTTATGTTTTCCCCACTGGACAAACCAATAATCTCTTCTTGATATCTCTTTCTTTGACAGAAGCAGATGATTGATTCCTCTGCCTTGTCAAGCTCTTCCACTGACAGTGAACCTCTTGAAGCCTGAGCTTTAAGGCATTGCATCTCATCCTGTAACTTCCTTTCCTGTTGCCCCTTAACCACCCCAGACTGTTTGACTTTAGCTTTAAGCTGTTTCCTTTTCTGACACAGATCTCGGAGTAAATCTTTGCGTCTGAGAAACCAAGAAAAAGTTATTTTCAGACAGATCCAGGAAGAAAAGCGATTGATAAGACCTGTAACCAAGTCCATCTGCTCATTCACTTGAACAGCGTTCACAGACATGGATGCCGTGACCTCAGGGTCATCTGGAGAGACCTTTTCAGAAACACCAGGGTTCATAGGCCAGTCCACCTCAGCCCCAACTAGAAACTTCGAGCCAGCTAACCACTTGTCTGATTTCAAAAATGATTCCACTTTAGCTTCCCTAGAAGCCAAATCAGCAGGATTACTCAATGTATCAACATATCTCCACTGAGGAGGCCTGGACACAGTAAGTATCTCTGACACGCGATTTGCAACAAATGTTTTGAACCTTGAAGTTTCATTTCTGATGTACTTTATTACCGATGTACTGTCAGTCCAAAACACTGACTCCTGCAGTTGCATCCACAACTTCTTTCTCCACATCTGGTCCATTCTACTTGCAACCACTGCAGCTGTTAGTTCCATGCGAGGAACGGTGATAGGTTTCATTGGTGCTGCTTGTGCCTTTCCCATTCCAAATGTACAGTGCACCTGTCTGTGGATGCTATGCAGCAACAAGTAAGTGACAGTACCATATCCATTCTCACTTGCATCTGCAAAATGGTGCAACTGAGCAGCGACAACAGCACCAAAGTTCAAAGGTTTTAAACATCTGTCAACTTTAAAATCTTCCAGCTGATGGAGCTCTCTCAGCCAAAGTGTCCACTCTTGCACAGTGGCATGTGGCAAAGCATCATCCCAACCCAGCTGACATCTACACAAATCCTGAAGGATCATTTTTGATGACAACACCACTGGTGCTAAGAAACCTAAGGGATCATAGATAGAGCAGACAGTGGACAAGATCCCTCGTCTTGTGAGAGGCCCGTCGTTGACTATAATCTTTAATTGGAATGTATCTGACTCAACACACCACTGGACCCCTAATGCTCTATCAACAGGCAAAATGTCGTTATCCATGTCTAGATCTTTGACTTCCTTTTGTCTTTCCTCCTGAAGTATGGCAGCAAGCACAGTGCGGCTATTGCTGATCCATTTTGTGAGCTTGAACCCTCCTTTAGCACACAGAGCACTGAGTTCTCTATACAGCAATACAGCATCAACAGTCTTTGGGCTGAACATTTCTTGGTTATCTTCAGCACATTTACTTAAAGCAAAACTTGCACAGCTAGGAGAGGATGTAGCCCCGAACAGATGTGCCACCATCCTGTGCTCCACTAGCTCATGCTTATAGTCTCCATCAGGCCACCAAAGAAATCTCAGCAAATCAGAGTCTGTACTTGGTACCTTAACTTGGTGAGACATGGCTTCAATGTCTGCCATGAGTACAACTGGCTCCTTACGAAACCTAGTCATACCACCAACTCGTGAACTTGTGAGGTCTGGACCTCGCAGAAGTTGATCATTTAGAGATGTTCCCTGAAATCATGCCCCACGATCAAAGACAACCAGTATTTTACCTTTCTTTGAGTGGTACATCCCATGATGGGAATACACCACACTCTCCCATCATTACAAGTCAACTGCATAAACGGAACTCTCTCAGCACAACCCTCTGAAACGATGTCACACATAAATCTGGTATAATCAGCATGGAATTAACTGGTTTTTTTAAAATCTTCTCAGACTTAAAGCACGTTGTATTTATTATTATTTATTATTTGGCATTATCACATTGCTATGTCTCAAAGGTAAACCAATGCTGTGATGACCTTTAACCAGCTTAACTGACTCTGAGACTGACTCTATGAACTGGCGATCTTCTCACCATAGATCAAGCTGTTCATCATTGCTACATTCAGGAAAATCAGTCTGCAGCTGTTGTTCCCATAATTTATCAAGTCTTGCAACAGAAATCCTATTGACTGTAACATCCGAGACAGCATCATGATTATCACCTCCTTTGAGAGGACCATTTACAGTCCAACCTAACATGGTTTTGATTGCAGAAGGACCCCCATCAACACTTCTAACAACATGCCATGGCTCTAAGGCCCTGGGAACATTAGTTCCAATTAATAGGTCCACACCTGAGTTCTGCTACCAACATTAGAACCATTATCACCTGGCCTAACATCATCTTCTATGGCAGCGTTTATCACATTATCCTCAGATTGTTCAGTATTACAAAACTCATTTTCATCATTTTGTGCATTCGATTGTACAACACCAGGCTTATTGAACAGAACACTAGAGCTGCCATCCATGACTATTTGAGCTGTATGTTCACTCTGGACTTTTACTTCAGAGAGCCATTTATTTACATCCTTGATGAATCCAACATTGTGTTCACTTACACTTGAAAACCAAGCTGTCTGTTTTTCTTGTTGTTCTTCAGGAAGCAGAGGAATTATTGCTGCATTAAGATTACTTGCATCCTTATACAACAACAAATCATCAGGATGGCATTTGACATTTGGAGCATTTTCATCACTATGCATTAAATCTTGAACTGCTTTTATAGCATTACTGATTTTCCGCAGCTTATGACACTTGTGTCTAAATATCACTCTGGCTGACCCGTGATTGGTCAGAGGCCACAGTGACTTCGCTGATTGGCTGGATGAAGTCACGTGATTCTGCCCCCTGCCATTTTTAAAGCCAGCAGAAGTTACCATATATGG
>NW_007580476.1:3857-4989 GCF_000690725.1 Stegastes partitus | reverse complement strand
TTCTCCTTTGTGACGTTCCTGATATGTTCTCATCACATCTAATCAAACATTAATATTGTACATTTCACATGTTTTCCATCTTCTCCAAACTGTTGCATCAACTGTTCTAGTCGTCGTTCCACCTTCACACCAACTAGGTCAGTCCATGTATTTCACAGAGCGTCACTTCAGACAGAATCCAGGAAACATGATGCTGCACCTTCTCACATTTTGTTCAGAGTCTATGAATTTATCATTTGCTTCCTAAAACTAAGGGATGGAAAATGTTTTGGCTGCATTTGAAGAATTTGATCTGTTTTCAGATCTGGGAGTTTTTGTATTTTCAGCCTCAACAAACGTCTTTCCTGTGTGTATGGTCTAAAGTTGATGAAGCCCAGTTTGACTAACTTTTTTCCCCGTAGCTTTCCAAATGTCCACGTTGAATGCTTTGCTGGGTGTACTCCAAAGAAAATCGAACTGACACCAAGTTGCTGTTTAAACGGGATTCTTTAGTTCACAAAAAAAAAGAAATTTACAGACGGAAAAACATAAAGCAAAACGAGGATACAAAAGTATGAGCATTCAAAAAACTGTTTGGCTCCATGCCATGCCATCATTCATTTTCCCAGGATCCCTTGCACATTTAAGGGACCCTAATATAGCGAACCAAAATATCAAAAACAAATCAATAAACCAAAAGACCACACTAACAAAGAATTCCAATATCCAAAAATATGATTAACAACATTTAACCAAATAACAAATAAATTTTGCAAAATAAAAATGTTAATCATAATCAATATCAAAGTTACTCTTGAACAAAACATCAAAACCAAATAGAAATAATCGTGGTAAAATAAGAACCAAATCCAGAATCACAGAAATAGATTTAGGCTCCTACACTGTGAATCCATATAAATGATTTAAATCCAGAAATACAGCGTCTAGAAACAGTCTTCATCTGCCGGTAATATTTTCCCCCTTTTTTTTGTTTTTTTTATCAATGATCTTTTTATTGAATTTTCAAACAGAACAATTTACAATGAAGAGATTTCCTTTGTGCGTTACATAGCAGCATAGAGTAAAAAGTAGTAGTGAGCACAAATTCTATGCAGAATAATTGTACAGTGACAACCCAAAACCCCAACAGTAA
>NW_007580476.1:0-2183 GCF_000690725.1 Stegastes partitus | reverse complement strand
TTTATCCATGATCTAAAATTGGAACCAAAGCCGAATTTCTCTAAAGCTTTGAATAAATACTTCCACTCAACGCGGTCAAAGGCTTTTTCCGCGTCGAGAGAGAGGACACATTCTGGCACAGTGTTTGAGGAGGTGTATATAATATTGTTGAAATATGTTGAAAAAAGAGTGCCGACTTTTAATGAACCCTGTTTGGTCCTCGCAAATAATTGAAGGTAGGTGCTTCTCCAATCTATGGGCTAAAATTTTAGCTAGGATTTTAAGATCCACATTTAACAAGGAGATTGGCCTATAAGATGAACATTCTTTTGGATCTTTGCCTTTCTTTGGAATAAGAGTTATAGATGCCTCATACCATGAAGGAGGGAGCTTCCCATTATTAAATGAGTCCAATAAAACTGCATGGAAGTGAGGTATAAGTAGCGAGGCCAAGGACTTGAAAAATTCCACCGGAAAACCATCTGGGCCAGGTGATTTTCCAGATTGTAAGGAAGAGATAGCGGCTGCAATTCCAGCTTGTGAGATAGGGGAGTCCATCACATTTTTTGCATCCTCGGTAAGAATAGGTAAGGTGAGCCCATCAAAGAATTGTTCCATTGTTGAATTATCATCAGGAAATTCAGATGTATAGAGAGCCGAATAATAATTTCTGAATGTAGAGTTTATTATCCCTTGATCCAATGTAGTACCCCCAGCCGAGTTGATCTCAGTTAATAACTGCTTTGCCTTGAAGCCCCGTAATTGATTAGCTAACAACTTTCCAGCCTTGTCTCCGTGTACATAAAAATTTACTTTACTTCTTAAAAGTTGTCGCTCTATTACATGAGTTGAGAGAAGATCAAATTGGGTTTGGAGTTCAACGCGTCTTTTATATGTGTCAGGGTTTTTGGTGCAGGCATATAGGTGGTCTAGTTCTTTAATTTGCCGTGATAATTCCAATCTTTTTTTAGAGTTTCTCTTTTTCATGCTAGCTGTGTAAGAGATTATTTGGCCGCGTATGTAAGCCTTCATGGTGTCCCAGATAGTCAGACTAGAAACATCCGGTGTGGAATTTGTTTTCCAAAATAAAGCTATCTGATCTTTCATGAATTCCAAAAAAATTGGATCTGACAGCAGGGTTACATTAAATCGCCAGCTCCGATCCACCTTCGGAGAGTTAGGCATGGTCAAGGTTAGTAACAGTGGAGCATGATCTGAAATAACAATGCTCCCATATTCACAGGAGGTGGCAGATGCAGCCAGCTGACTATCGAGGAAGAAGAGGTCTATTCGTGAAAACGAATGGTGTACCTGTGAAAAGAATGAATATTCCCTCATATTTGGGTGAAGTAATCGCCAGATTTCTAGGATACCCAGTTCATCAGAGACAGATTGAATAAGTGAAGCAGATTTACTAAGGGGAGCTGGTTTAGAAGAAGAGCGATCTAAGACAGGATCCAACCAGCAGTTAAAGTCTCCCCCAAGAATAATTGAGTGTGAGCTCAGATGAGGCAGCTGAGAGAAAAACTCCTCAAAAAAGCTTGGATTGTCGGTGTTAGGGCCATATAGATTGGCTAATATCACAGTGGTGTTTAGCAGCTTTCCTGAGACAATAACAAAGCGGCCATGTTTGTCCGATATTAATTCGTGAGGCGTGAATGCTGTATTACGGTTGATGAGAATTGAGACCCCCCTGGCCTTGGCCTCAAATGATGAATGAAAGTGCTGCCCTGCCCACCCTGGAATTATCAGAAGCACGAATGTGTGTCTCTTGAAGGAAAACAATTGATGCGTTTTCCTGTCTTATATGTGCAAACACCTTCCTTCGCTTAACGGGGTGATTAAGACCCTTGACATTCCAGCTGAGAATATTCATTGGATTACTCATTAAAGTTGGTCACAGAAAAAGGAGTTGGACAGGTAGCTAGAATCTGCAGCCGCTGCCCAGGACCTTTACCAGAGGAGAAGAAACGATTGCCAGAGCCAAGAGCAAAAAATAGAAAAATAAGGTCAGATTTGAGCCCCCCATTCAAAAAACAGAACAGCTGTCCGCGAACCAGACAGCAAGCTTCTCCCCAAAACACTCTCTTTCTCCCAAAACTACTCTTCCACATTCTAATACCCTAACAGGCTCCATTACTTCAATGAATAGAAGAAAACAAAGCATTAAACACTCTAAATGAAAGAAACATGGCAGAACAACT
>NW_007580475.1:6132-16589 GCF_000690725.1 Stegastes partitus | reverse complement strand
ACCCTTTTGTTTTCTCCCTGCAGCGCTCCAATCCACATGCTGCCTACCAGAACCCTGGACCAAGCACATCACTGCCCCAAAGCAGCATGGGATACTCCTCTACCTCCCAACAGCCTCCCCAGTACTCCCACCAGACCCACCGCTACTGAAACAACCCTCCTTCACGTACATGCACACATTTATAGACACATGTACACACACACACACAGCCCTCGACCACGCCCACCTGAACGAATGTACTGCGGGATGTGGGGAAGTCCAAGGCAACAACCCACCCCCACCCCACCTTACCCCACAGAGGGCACTTTCTCTGCAGCAGTCCGTTAGGCCAGAATTCCAACAATATTCACCTTTTCCAGATAACACAACATAACCCCAGTATTAGAAACACCGCTATAGAGCAAAACCTGATAGGTGAAACACAAGGCGGGAGGACGAGAAGAAAGGATACGCATTTGAATCCAACTGTTACATAGACGTAATCAAGAGAAGACGGCTCAGTTCGGAGGACACGTGTCGGATCTGTGGTGTCATCTCCTCCCCTCTTCTTCTTCACCTGTCTCCTCCACCTACACCCACCTACCTACCCCGGCCACTTACCCTCTTCCTGTCGAAGCTTGGATGAGACTGAAAGCTGCTATGTGACTGCCAGCGTTGACAGATTCCCTGTCCGTCTGTCCTCCTGTCCGTCTGTCTGTCCGTTTAATTTTGTGCGTGCGCGCCCCCCTGTGAGGGCCTCAGCCGAGGACTGAGCTGAGCTGCTGTGAAGCATGCTGGGAGGATGTGGAGCCCCCGCAGCTGTGGCGTTGAGGGTTTTTTTCTTTCTTTTCTTTTTTTTTGTTCAGAGAGGACAAAAAAAAAAATGACAAAAAGATTTTAGTAGTTTATAATTTAATCTGTTTTCATGGTTTTGTTTTCATGGCAAGAGTAGCAAGGCAGCTTGGACTAGCTGAGCGCTCAGCTGCTGTATGCTGTGGGTAAGCCTTACAACATGACGACAAAACCAACCAATCGCATGGAGGATGGCAGATGGAACATGCATTGTACTGCATTGTATTGAAATATTTTACATGAAGCAAGTATCCTGACAATAAAAGTGGAAACATTAATATTGTTGATATTTTAGAAGTGAGTATGTCCAAGCATCATCTTTTTTAATGTTTTTGCCATTTCCATCTGACTCACCTGCGGGGGACATTTTTTGAGTGTGAAGATCAATCACATTAGCCAGACGAAATGGGTATTTAAATTCTCTGCTAGCTAATAGTTATGACACTGGTATTTTATAGATATGCTTTAAAGCAACACCTATTGTCACAGAATAGTTGCTAAAACATATAATACTGGAGTACCTCATTGTCCATTAGATATAACAACTCACTCACCCACTGTGTAAACCTTATAGGGGATTTATTGGATTAAGGTTGTAGACTTTCAGCTAAATTAGTGACAGAAATTTCCTTAAAGATTGTATTTTTATCCTTTATTTGACAGTTGCAGCAAATGTTCTGTCAATTTGGAAAATAGATCAGGGTCTCATTGCTCTGGAAATATGTGTCCATGTGGTATGCACCTCAACTATTTAGATCGCAGGTTGCACCACCTTTGGAAGTTTCCTGTTCAACAAAATGCCTTCATCTCACTAATATTTTCATTACCAAGTCATCAAATGTGTGAAATATGAGAAAGCTGAGGAAGGAAGCCATTAAAGATTTATACAGTGCAAGTTCCAGGAGTAATCAACGCAAAAAAGAAAAATATTTCAACAACAATACTATGAAACAGAGAAAATCAGCAGATTGTCACACTTGAGTATCTGGAACCTGAGAATATTTGGCATTTTTGCTTGCATATCACATTTCTCTTGTGCAACTTAGTTGCTTTAGCTGTAAAATGTATGAAAAACCACAACATAACTGTCAAATTCACAAAAACCTGAACTGAGAGCTAGAGGTCACACATTTGCAGCAAAGTCCAGGTGTGTCAGTGGTCGCTTTAATATTTAGTCATGTTTCTGTGTTCATGGCTAAATCTGTTACATGTGATAAACTAGCAGCTGTGTAACAAATTCAAGCCTTGGCTTTCTCTCTTGTCTAGGAATAGAACTGCATTTTCTGGCACTGAAACTCCCCATTCCCTTTACTACAGACCACATACTATTCTCTGCATCTTCTCTCTTTGCTTCGATGACAGTCATCTTCCTCCGATTGTTTCTGTCCACAAACACACCTGAGAGACTGAACCACAGATCTAAGTATAGCAAGTCCTCTCAGTGAACCTCTTCCTGCAGGATGCTGGCCCAGCTATTTGAGTCTGTTACACAATACTCTCCCTGCTCATTCTTAGCATCACTGTGTGTACCTTACAAACCCCCTACAGACCTTTGTAGCTCGCAGTTTTATTTATTTCTCCCTATTTGAATAGCCTTCATGTCTATAAATAACCACGGGGCTGATAATTAATAAAAGCCCCAATATTTAAGACAAGCAATGGGATACAGCTGCGTGAAGAAGAAAAAAATAAAAAAACTTGTTAATCTCTTCAGCAACGCCCAACTCTAGCCCCGCCCCCTCCATTCTCAACACTTCTTTGGAGCTGGGGAGTCTCCCTGTCACTCATTCTGTTTGTGAGACGCCATTGGCTGATGTGAACGCCCGTCACGTGCTAAATCCTCTGTGCGGAGCTCTGATTGGTGGAGGCGGCATGTGGGCGCGTCCCCGTCCTCAAAGGATTTTCCCCGGAGTGGCCAGACGGGCTGGGGGACATAGGATGGCAGAGCTAATTGGAGTATCTAACGGGACATGCGGACGGGCTGATTTCTTCTAATATTTCAAGTGCTGGTGAGGGCCTTATGATACTTTTTACAGCGATTAATAACACATTTTATCGTAGTAATGCAATTTGTGTGTCTAATTCTGTTGACTGTAGTCTCATTTGTCCAAACTAAGTAGTCGACCAGTGGACATAAGCTAGCTAACCAAGTGGTCAGTCGGAGCGGACCCCCAGTTGAGGATAATAAACCGACTCGAACCCTGAAACACGGAATATTAGTCTCTCTGCTGGGTAACTTTAAAGCTTTCCTAAACAGATAATTGATGTTGGCTAGTGCACCGGCGTGTTAATCAGGTGGTTAGGTACCCCCAGACAGAAAACGGCTGGTTAAATTTCAGATTAAAACTGGCACACACAAAAAAACCCTAACCGGGGTGGAGATGAACAGATGTGGGTCAGTCCATCGGTAACGGGAAGCGACGGTGCGGAACAGTGATTGATCGCGGTTGCCATCAATTTACGCCCGTGTGTGCGTGTTTCAGTGGACGTGCGTGTACGTGCATTTATCAGCCTGAAGGGAAAGGGGGAAAGGGAGTGTGTGTGTGTGTGTGTGTGTGTGTGTGTGTGTGTGTGTGTGGCTAAACTGAGGATTTTAAGGCATAAAACATTGAATTAGTACATTGAAATAACTCCAGCATTGCATCCATGTGGTTCAGTCAACCTGGAATCCGACAAAAGTGTTGAAAATTGAACTATAAATGATTCTTAGTTAAACACAACGTGTTTTATCTTGCATGATAACTTGTCATCAATATGGTGGCTGCATCAGTTAGCAAACCAACCACGTTTCAGACTAATTGATCACTGATTGCAATCAATAAAATGACTGAATTAACACAAACAAATGCAAAACATGCAAGTGAGGAATGCCTATAGCTAGTATTTCTTATTGATCTCCTTAAATATTATATTTACTCCTAAAAGGAGAAAAGCAATTGGTAAAACAAATTCTGTGTTCCTTGCTAGATTGATTACCAAATTTTAGATGGTTTTACAGACCAGCTACAAATAAATTTGCTCCTTATCCTAACCTAGTGTATCATTATCCAAAAGGATTCTAACAACTTGGGGTCACGTTTGCATCAATAAGTCAGGCATTACTGTGAGTAAGAATAATCCTGATGATCTATTTAACAGATATTAGGAGTGTGTAGTATGGTTGAAGATACTTCTATCTTACAATATGTAGAAAGTGTGCAAAATCATGAATTAATGAATGAAAATGACGTTCTTAACAATCAACCACACTCTTTTATGTGTAAAACAAACCGCTTAGTTACATGTTTTGCTAGTTTTTAATTACAATTTGCTTTGAAAAATTAATTATATTATCAGATTATGATCTTGTTTAGAGACAGTAAACAAAATTATTGAATTACCACCCAGTCCTAACAGATAATGTGTCTTTTACACTGCAGAAAATAACTAAAAAATGATAGCCTGGCCATTTCTGTGTTCAGTAGTATTCACTATTCAGTAGTTGTACCCACAGCGAGTCCAAGGCACAGCACCATCAATGTTTCACTACGAGTGCCCCTGAGTAACATTGGAGCGAGGAGACATTTTTGGACAGGCGTAGACTCACAGTCAAATTTTTTTTACATCATATTTAGGGCAGTGTGACCTGACGTAATCCAAGTTGCATTATTCATAGCGTCAGAACAAGCAAAACAGCCTTCAACACAAGAAGCTGTACTCGGCTCATAAATTGGTAATGACTCCCCTTTCAGATCTTAATGGAGTTCTCACATCTGTAGTAAAGGCCTCCTCTATCTGTGTTGGTCTAGAGATGCAGGCTTCTTGCTGGAGTCTCAGGGGGAGTGTGTTTTACCCCAAATGCAGCCTGAATGTCACCTCTCTGAGGATCAAAGGCATTTTTGCTGCTAATGGGTCATTTGAGAAGCTACCTGGTGCGTTTTACACGTTTGTTTGGCTGAATGACTGAGTGTGCGTGCTGTGTTGCAATAATTTACGCATCCGAACACATGACAAAAAGGTGGTGCTAGAAATATGTGAGAATCTGAGTGTGAAAGTATAAGCTCACGTGCTCGTCTCTGGAGCTTTTTTTTTTTTTTTTTTGCCCCTGTCCTCTTGAGTGAGTGGACGGTGAAGG
This sequence comes from Stegastes partitus, assembly GCF_000690725.1. Classification (NCBI taxonomy): domain Eukaryota; kingdom Metazoa; phylum Chordata; class Actinopteri; family Pomacentridae; genus Stegastes; species Stegastes partitus. Next base: position 11,644 of record NW_007580475.1, on the reverse strand, counting down.
AGGAGCGCTCACTTGCTACGCTTTCATTGCACGAGTACAGGGGGGCCTTAAAGAAGGTCGAAGAGGAGGCGGAGGAGGAGGGGGAGGATGCATGGGAGAGCTAGTGCTGTTGCCGTGTGAACGGAGCTCTATTGTCCCGGGAACCTTTCAGTGGCTTCCCCGAGGTCCCTGTTCCTACCCTTCCCCCCACTCGATACACTCTTTCTCCCTCTTACACACCAACACTTAAACACACACATACTTTGTCTACCACCTTGCGTTACACACAACCTTTTCTCTTCCTCACACACTGTCTCATTCACCGTCTCCTTTTTTTCTGTCACACTCTTCCCCACTTGGTGTCTCTCCCATGCACCCTCCTTTGCCTCTACTTTCCCCTCATTTCTCACAAGCAGACAAGGCCTGGCCCTCCTCCCACTTGCCCCCCAGTCACTCATTATTTCGCCTCATTGATGTGATTGTCATGCCAGCCAGACAGTAAAAGCAAAAACATGCAATCTTCTAATTTGCATCACCTCATTTCTATGCCACAGAAAGCGCAGTGTTTCCAAAATGTTTACGCAGAAAGCCAAATCTAAGCTGTGCTCCTGCACCAAAACCACTCCTTAGCGACTGTATTCAGTGTCCTTTGTGGCAGCACATGATGGTGTAATTTTACCCTTTTGTTTTCTCTCATTGGCGTGAGGCTGTTGGGGTTTGCAGGGGGTCGCAGGCTATGAAAACGGGGCCAGATGAGGACTCTGCTGGTGGGAACTGGCCTTGGTCAGCAGAAGTGTCTCTTTTCACAGTCTGTAATTACAGTAGTTTCCTGCCAGAACACTGATAGCGCGGCGCTACTACTTGATTTGCTGGTGATATATTGTGCTAAAAATGTAGTCTCACTTTTTTATTGAGTCTCTAATAAGATAAGGATTCACAAACAAACGGATGACTAGTGAGAGGGCCTGTATCTTTTATTTATGATGTGTTAACAAATATTTAGAAACTTAGTTTCCATGGATATCTAATGTTTTTGTTGTTATAAATGAATATTTGCAACATTTAGTAAATCTGAGTAGTGTTTCTTGTACCTGTCTGCTATTATTAGCCTTCTGTCAGACTGCCAGACCTCCCGTATTGGTGCAAGCTGCTTTTCCCTGTTGACTTTTTTTCCTATTAGTTTTTCTGGCATAGATGCACAGTAAAAGCTGGAATAGTAATCAAGAGTGAATTGTTCGATTGGCAAGTCTAAAAATGGTTTAGGAACATTTTGATTGGGAAAGGGTGTGTGCGTGTTTCCATCTGTCTCCCTGTCTGTCCCCCTGGTTGCTTCTTGAGCCATAACTGTATTGTTCTGGCCAAGTGTTTGGACAGGAAAGTGTGATGTGACACAGGGAGGATGAGGAAGCAGGAGCCAGACTCAGACTTCAAAACAGGAAGCAGGAAGAGTCACCGATAAGATGGCTGCTCTGATGCACCCTGGGATTTCTCCTGCTTTTTGTGACTGTCTGTAGTCCTTTGAACTACAGAGAGCTCAGAGTCTGATTGGAACCAATCAGGATTTAACTTCTGAGTTGCAATGGGGGTGGGGAAATCTGTTCAGCAGTGTTTTGACCCTGTAAGACGTGGGATATATAACATTGCTGGCTTCATTAATCTTTTGATGTGACAGAATTCTGTCATTCACACATAGGTCACTTTTACATTAATGCTCCTCACGGCTGTGTTACGACATCCTGTCTTCATGTCATGTGACATCCTGCCTTCTTCAGTAAGTAATGAAGTTACTTACGCTGTTGTTTCACATGTGCAGAGGCATGCAACTCTCTTGCTTGGAGACGCTCATATGGATCCTGCTGCTGTTGGATGCTGCAGATATGTATTAAACCCAGAGGACAGATTCCTACAAACTACTGGAAGCAACAAACTAAACTGTAGCTCCTGTTAACGTCATCTGGGGGAAAAAAAACAAACTTGATTACATGTTAGTGTCTGGTTTTGTCGCAGGGAAGTTTTGATGTGGTGGACATTTTAGTCTGTAGTAGATGTGAAATCATAGAACAAAGTGAATGGGAATGGTGTTTTGTAATTTTGGCACATAAACTGTCTTTTGCTCTCTGTTGTAGTTGTGGACGAATGTTGGTATTGAAATGTGGGAAAAGCCTTCCCCTAAATCGCGTCACACAACTTGGAAGTATCGCTTGTGTGCACCTATCCATCAATGCGATGCCGTGCAGTTCAGACTTGTGCTGTATTGAAAGTGATACGGAAATGTTACAAGGTCCGACTTAGTGGGATTACCATCACAACTTTTACGGAGTAGTGACCAGGGTGTTCATTCAGACATAAAGCCGACTCGTTCAGTTGCCGTCAGATTAAGGAAAGGAGCGCATGTCTGCAAGGGACATATGCTGTCTGGAGGAACTTGAGAAGCTTTTACTCTTCGGCTTTGTCTTGTGATGTATTTATTCTTCTTTTCGTGTTTGGTGTTGACCATATCCATGAATCTGTGGCTATGTTAGGTTTCCAGCTGGGCCAGTGACAAGCTGGCCTGGGATTAGCTGGCATGCTGTATCTTCCTATCCCTAATGCTTTAATCTCTCCGCTGGTCGCCAGAAGTCTTCTGGCTTTGGGACACTGTTGGTCATCACTCTCAGTTCTCTTGTCAACAGCTTACACATGCTTTGTTTGTTTTTAATGGCAAATACTGTATTTTTGAAGGAAAACTACAATCACCTTAAAATTAATTGCAGTCCCTCACTACAACCACAGCAACACAAACAACATCCACTTAACTTAAGAATGGCATTCTTAAAGTAATATTTATTATACATGAAGCTGCAGCAATTAATCAATTTGTCGATGAGTCGTCAACAGTTAAAATAATTGCCTACTATTGATTTAATAGTAAATTAACTATTTATTGGTTTGAGTAATTCTTAAAGAGAAAACGTCTAAATTCTGTGATTCCAGCTTCTTAAGTTTAAATATTTTTTTGTTTCTCTCTTCCTCTATGACAGTAAACTGAATATCTTTGGGCTGCAGACAAAACAAGACATTTGAAGATGTTATTTTGGGCTTTTGTATTCACTGATTGACCAAACAGCGAATCAATTAATTGAGAAAATAATCAACAGATTCATTGACAATGAAGACAATCGTTAGTTGCAACCTGATTGTACAGTTATTGCATTTTATTTTAACTTGACTCCAAAATCACCTTCATTCGCTCAAGTACGGCTGAATGATACTGACAAACTCCTAAAAGCAGTAATTATTTAAATTCTGTTTAAATATAATTACAGGTGCGCTAGTATAACATGTAAACTAAAGCAGTATTGGTTAACACAGATTCTCAGAGTAAATCCTATTTTAATGAGTGTGGAATGATGCTCAAGCAGTCGGCTAGCACAGTCCTAATTTTTACAACTGTATGTATCAGCTTCTGAAACGCTAATACTTGCTGCTTTTCTTTGTTATCTGGGATAATAAATTGTATATATTTTTTAAACAAGCACTAAACAAGGAAATTTGGGCTCTTGAGAATGCTGACATTATATACACCATCAAACCATGAATCAAGAAAGTAATTAGTAGTTGAAGAAAAGTCTCCCGGTACATTAGATGCTGACCAACTGGTTCTGTGTCTCATTGTGTCTGTTTCTTGCATTTCCTTGCAGTTTGTGTTGGTGTGAGGCCTCACCATGCCGCTGGTGAAGAGGAACATCGAGCCACGTCACCTCTGCCGAGGGGAGCTCCCCGAGGGCATCGGCAGCGAGCTGGAGTGTGTGATGAACAACACGCTCTCTGCCATCATCCGCCAGCTCAGCAGCCTGAGTAAGACACAATCACTTAAAGTAAATCAGTAAAAAAAAAACTGCGGCTAAAAGCCTTACATTTAGGGGAGAAAAACACATATTTCGGTGACACTGAAAACAGATTGAAACCAGAGAATCCTCAGGCTACGTGACCCCACTAAGTTTAGTGTGATGATGGTCTACACTGTGTGTTGCGTCTTTATAGCAGGACAACATCACATGCTTTCATCATTAATCCTGAAGCTGTGATTGATTTGGGTGTTGTCATGGTTACAGTGCCCGGGGTCACTGGGCTCACAGCGGGCTTAAGCAGCCTCACGCTGGAGTATGAAGGGTTGAAATGTCAGCCTTTTAGATAGCTCCACTAAAATGAACTTAACTGTCCAGCTGTGGACATGTGACTGTGCAGATATGCTTTGTGTGTGTTAGTGTGTGTGTCTGTGTGGCAACTGTTTGCGTGCAGAACTGTTTAATATCGATTGTTATGCTCACTGTAAATGCATTCGACAGAGTTATTACAGCACCAAGGACATTTATCTTCCCATCCATCTTCTGTTCCCGTGTCCTTGTTTCATACCCGCCAACACTGCGTTATGTGTTGTCATTTAGCAGTTCCCTCTTTGCCCATTTATTCTCAGTTGCTCTCATTTTCCTGCTCTCACAATGACTGTGTTGAAAGTGCTTTGTGAACCTCAGCAGCATAATTTTAACCCAGTCCTTTTTGCTGTTAACTCTTTGCTTTTTTGGCCCCGTCCTGTCCATTCTCTGTGTGTCTCTTATTGTGTCAAGTTCCTGCCCTGGGAGTGGGCCTTTCAACAGCAGCTGTGTGGGTTAAATATAAATGCTCACACATGCCTGGCGGGGTGTATCTACAGACTACATACGCTGTGTGTGCGTGTCTGTGCGCACATGTGTGCAAGTGGACCATAGGAATCCTCAAGAGAGGTCAGAGTTGACGGGGCTCCGCATGCCGGATCTGTGATTCTTCCTTCCTCTAAATGTTTTTCCTGCAGCCCATCCTGTCAGCAGGGGGGGGGGACCGAAATAGCTCTAAGGCTGTGTTTGTCATTCCACATATTAAATATTACACAGTTTTCTATAATTAAATACCTTTATTAGCACTGCACTGAAACTACTCCGATTGGTTTTATCTGTTGTCATTGAGGAAAGGATTTTTTTAAAGTATCGTAGTCTTTCCATTTTACTACTTCCAAGATTTACAGTCTTGTAGTTAAAGGCCTTTGCTCTCATTAGGCTTATATAGTTGTTTGACACTTGCACGTGACTTCCTCCCTCAGCCCACCCTTTTGGGTAGTAGGGATATTATTACCTTTCGGGGTTGTTGGGTTAAAAATGTGTGTTAGAACCAAAACAACAAAACATTTGTTATTCAGTCATATGTCAAAGGGTGCTGCAGGCGACATTACAGATGTTGCTGTTAAAATGTTTAACTCAGAGCTGAAATCCTTCACCCCACTACCCATTCACACTGTGGATTTATTACAACAGCAACAGCAACCAATAGCACTAGTTCTGATTCCCAACACTCAACACATTGTAACACATAGCCCAAAGCAGTCTCTTGGTGTTTTTTTGCTCCTGTCACATTTTTCCTCACAGTGGGCTTATTTTTCACAACCCCAACAGCATGAACGCATTATAAAGTCTTGCACATGTATAGAAACTGCACAACCATGGCTAGAAGTACAGAGTAG
>NW_007580475.1:0-5647 GCF_000690725.1 Stegastes partitus | reverse complement strand
GATAGATAGATAGATAGATAGATAGATAGATAGATAGATAGATAAAGCATATTATCTGCTGTTTTTGTCCTGAGACCACTGGTTGCAGCTGAGTCATGGCTTACTGTTTTCGCAGTTGTTGTTGTTGTTGTTGTTGTTGTTTTTTTTTTAACAGAATCTGCTTAGAGCAAGCGGTTTGTTCTTGGTGAATTTTTAAACAAGTTATGTAAAATAAAGGGATTTTAATGAAATGTGATTATAAGCTTAGATTTGATCAGTTTTTCCAATAGAATTGCATGTCACAGATGAGTAGTCCAAGGACCATTGGAAAGTTTATTATTATTATTTAAAAAAAATATATATATAGTTTCTGGCTTTGATTAATTAAATTATATAATATTGTAGATTTAAAAATAAAATCATTCCTTTCAAACCTGGTAAGTTTGGGGATTCTGAGAGATAAATCTGTAAGTCTCAGCAGCCTCCAGTTGTGTGTGAATTGAGGCTTAGTTCACACAGACGGGTTTGTCACTTCTCTCTTTTGTAGCCTTTGAGCCTGCATGTGTGAAAGCGGTGTAAAGGTGACGTTACATCCTGTCTTATTGTAACCTGTGGCTGAAGAGTGTAGGATTTACCCATATTTAACTTTTGCTCTGTAAACACCCACTAGAAAAATGGGATTATGAGCTTAACAGTACATCAGCAGCAGTTGTTCAGGTTTATTTTTCTGTCGTAAATGTGTGCTGATGCTTTAGGGCTTTGAACTAGCAACTGAGCTCAGGGGTTTTTAACACTAACTGAGACGCCTTTAAAAACTTCAAAGAAATGATAATATCCTCTGTAATGTAAATGTATTAATTTGATTTTGGTGGCTGGCTCCACACAAACATACACACAGAACGATGTGCACAATCTGTATTCAGCCTATCGTAAATTATTCATGAGGGATGTTGCTATATGGAGTTGTATGAGACACCATTTCCTGCACAGTCTCAGACTCTAGTTTCACAATGTGTCACATTACAGCTGTATTGATTGGGCTTGAGCCTCTGTGGGGATTTACTTGGCTCCAGATGATGATTAAAAGTCTCCTTCTTTCTCTCAGATTTCCCGTCTCTTTCTCTTTCTGCTGTTCTATTCCAGGTAAACATGCAGAGGACATATTTGGCGAGCTGTTTAACGAGGCCAACACCTTCTACCTGCGTGCCAACTCTCTCCAGGATCGCATTGACCGGCTGGCCGTCAAGGTCACGCAGCTGGACTCCACTGTGGAGGAAGGTGGGTCAAGGGTTAGACGACCGAAGTCGCAAGCACTGCAAGTCATCCATCACTGTTGAAGTGCTGCTTGTGTTTTTGTTTTTCACTTTGTCTACTTACTGAATGCCTTTTTCTTTTCACTTTCCATTGTTAGTTTTTTTCTTTTTATCCTTTCTTCCACCTTTCAATAGAGCGATCATTTGATGAGTCATTGGTCCTCTCTTTCCCTTTTTGTGCTCTTAGTTTCTCTGCAAGATATCAACATGAGGAAGGCCTTTAAGAGCTCCACCACTCAGGACCAGCAGGTGGTGTCCAAGAGCAGCGTGCCCAATCCCGTCAGAGAGATGTACAACCTGAGCGACAAGCCTCCACCTCTCAGCATCCTCTCATCTTACAGGTTGGTGTTTGACAGCTGGCGTGCTTTTCCACCACAGTCACTGTCACATTTTCTGAACATAACTATATCTAGAGTCACTTTGCAATGAAGACTTCCTCAGTCATTGTTCCAGGTCATCTGTGGGTATTATTGAAAACCATTGCAGCTCCAAATTGACACTGGTTCCAAAAAAATAATAAAACAGAACAGATTCATGACACCAGGTGAAGCTCCTTGTATCATTTTTGTCTGTAGTTTGTACAGCATTTGTGCTTTAAAATGCTGGAGTTGTTTCATTTCTGTAGTTTAACTGCTTGACATAAATGAGATGTTTGCACAATATAGATGTAGTTTTACAATGTGAAAAAACTAAAATATTTGTTCAGATTTACAGGATACAATGAAGACCTCATGATAACTATTAAATCAACAGTGGCATACATATATACTTTTAAAATTATGTTTAATTTTAAAATCTCTTATGTTTCCTCAACAAAAGGCCTTATAAGTTAAATACATTTACAAAGTCTTAACGACTCTTTCTTGCAAAATTTAAAGGAGCAGAAACTACCCATGTGTGGTCATTTCATCCACATATTTTCTGCAGCTTATCTTGGTCCTTTTTACACAAATTCTTTAAAATGTTTGATTCTAAGTTATTATTGTATGCTGCTCACAAGTACTGAAATATGATTATTTACAAGAAAGAGGTGGAGCTGTGACAGTTAATAATAACTCTGAGCCGAAGTTTCTCTACTTGTTCTCCTTTGTATTTTTATACTTTGGTCAGTGTGACTGTAAAGCAGGTGTTAAACCTCAGTGGCGTTAAAAAAAAAAAGTTCTTAAATTTAACTTGAACCCTGCAGAAACTGTTCAAAGTTGTCTTTAGATTTTTGCTAGTTTCTGACCTATATCCACAGTGAAACAGCAGATTTGACACTACATCCTTCCACATTTGGTAGCTGCTTTTATGCAGTGTGCTTTCCAGTACATGGGTGCATTATATATTTAGCATGTCAGGCTCCAGTGGGAATCTTAACTCCTCACGCTGACTACATGGCACACTTTACTCACTTTTTTCTCCATTCCGTCGGCCTCTCTACCTTTCCATTTTTTTATCCCGTCATTTCCATTTGTGCTGTCTTTGATAGAAATGCAGGTGCCCCACTCACAATTTCACTCTTGTTCTTCCATCTGCCTCCCCCACTTTTGCAATATTCATATCTTTACATGTTTTATTCCCAGCTTAGTCGTCTTACAAATACACTGAGCTAAGAAATGCTACTATTGTGCCTACCTTCTGGTTCTACCTAAACAGTAACCATGCACTACTGATTCTACTTCCGGTACTTTTATGTATGAAGACATTTGTATACCAACTTTCGGTGTTTGTCACTGTAGGGATGACCACAAGGAAGCACTTAAGTTCTACACCGACCCCTCCTACTTCTTTGACCTGTGGAAAGAAAAGATGCTGCAGGACACTGAGGACAAGAGGAAAGAGAAGAGGAAGCAGAAGGTAAAATACTGGCCAAGAGTATCTCACACATCTACGGGTTGATAAATCATAACAGTTCATTATGTTCAGGATTAAGATTTGATTTGCCTGTCAGCTACTGGTGCACACTGATGGTGCTCCTTCCCAGAGTTTTACAGTTTGAGTTGTTGACCAAACAGATTTTATAACAAAATAATGTTATCAGGGTGGTCATGAGGACACAAAGCATATAGTACTTTTGATTGGCCCACAGTCTGTCCATAGATGTACATAATCAATAAATATGTCAAGCAACTGTTTAAATGTTAATAGTTAACTGGTTAGTAAAATCTAAAATAGATTGAAACTCTTTCTCTATCCTTCTTCCAGGAGCAGAGGCGTTGTGTGGATGGGACATTACAGAGAGAGGTTAAGAAGGTCCGCAAGGCGAGGAATCGTCGGCAGGAATGGAATATGATGGCTCTGGATAAAGAGCTGAGGCCAGACCATCGACACACCATCCACCGAGACAGAGGGGCTTCCTCTGAGGGCTCAATGTCACCAGAGAACAGGTATGTGTTGTATTTCCTCATTTTCCTCACCAGACACATTACATGTTTACATATCGGTCTGGTGTCAAACATCCTGCAATGTGCTGTATTGTTAGGGTCCGAGCACCCAAAGAGGGTGCGAAGACTCTATTGGAACTGCTAGGGTTTATTATTATTTCTTCATGACAATGAAACGCGTTTTTGAAGTACACAATGTAATCACACTCTCACCAAACTCGACACACACATCAGACCCGGCGAAAAATTTTATAATTAGGGGGAAATCCTCACCTCAATAGCAAAATGGCTCAACAGCGCCCCCTACAAAATTACAAAAAATGGGCCCCCGAACACACTTTCACGTACAGCCACGAAATTCGGCACACACATGTAACAACTTGAGACGCACAAAAAAGCCTCAAGAACACATACCCGAAACTCAACAGGAAGTCGGCCATTTTGAAAAAAATGGCAGCTCGCCGCTGAAAATCGGCCATTTATGGCCGATTTTCAAAATTTACCTCCTCTAGGGGGTAAGTCGTACACACCTGAAATTTGGCCAGCACAAACTACACGACGTGGTGATTAAAAGTTATCAAAACGCTCCGCAGATGAGGCCCGGTTTGGAAATGGCGGCCCGTGCAATATTGATCAATGACCATTTTCGCTGAAAATCGGCCATTTATGGCCATTTTGCCCATTTTTTGGGTGTTTTCGGCATTCAACGGGGTGCTGTCGGAAGGCCGTTTCATCTACACCTACAAGATTCGGTGGGCATGTGTAGCAGGTTGGGACGCACACCGACTGTCTCAGTCGCACTCCTGTGAGAAGTGAGGACCCGACCAATGCCGCTTGCGGCTTTAATTTTCGAGTGGGCGTAAAACTAACTGCTCATCTACTGGCTTCTAAAGAACCAAAAAAAGAAAACAAAAACAAAAACAACAAAAAAAGAGAAAGAAATAGAAAGCTTTTGAGGGGGACCAAATTTGTCCAACTGTTCAGTCTTTACAATCCACTTAATTTGCAGAAACATATCAGATATAATAGCCTACCTTTATTAACATGCATAAAATACAACATTGAAGTTCTTATATTTTGTTTCCTTAACATTGATATATACTGCTGTGCTTCTCTGTACACACACTTTGATAGTGGAATAAGATACATGTCTTTCCTCAGGTAGTAGATTCCTAGACTATCGATCACAAGAACATACTGACGTCACACTAGTCCAGGAGGCGGACACAGGAGCCGCTAAACGGTTTCCCCCCGAATCTTTTCAGAGAATTTTGATTTTAGATTCCAAATAAAATGCAGCAGGATTGGGCCGATTTGAAACGTTTAAAAATTCAGGGTACGGCAAAACACAGGCTTTGCTACAAGTGCTCTTAGAAACCCAGCGTATGGTGAAGTTTTGAAATCAGCCCCCGGAGGATCGAGCCGACGAACCGACTGGAACTTCTCGAGGCTGATTTTCTGTTCAGCTGCATCAGATTCTACTAAGTGTGTGCAGAGGAAATGACTAACATCACCAATCCTGGGTTGAAAAAAAAAAAAAACTCGGGGAACCGACAAAACTCCGGGAAACAGACAAAAACCGACACAAGTTAAAAAGCTTACATAGGGTGTCATAGCTTAGGTTTGCTGTAAATACGGGTAAGTACATGAAATCCTCTTCAAAGTCAACTATCTTGTATTTTTAGTTGAGTTTACTGATGAGGCACTTCCTTGTTTGTCACATGACCAAGCAGTCAGCTGACCACAGACAGGAAGTTTAAGCGGTAAAAAGTTCGGTATTTTGTTATGTTTTATTGATTTTATCTTGTATTTTACCACGTTTTTCTAACCGTTCGTGCACATAGATTTATTTTTTTAAACCGTTAAATTAGCACTTGTATTATTTCAGATCTTTACTCTAAAAAACTTGATCATAACTGTAAATAATGTCCACATTTAAACATCTAATTATTAAATCAAAATAATTGTTAAATAATTTCCAGATATTTG
>NW_007580474.1:1717-16266 GCF_000690725.1 Stegastes partitus | reverse complement strand
CTTTTAAAAGCCAACTAAAGACACATCTGTTTCGACAGGCATTTGAGTAACTTGTATGCACTACCTCTGTATTTGCTTTATTTTCGTGTATTATTGTTATGTAGTGTGTTTTTCACTATGTATTGTGCAGTTTTGCACTTTTCACTTCATGGCTCAGGTAGTCACTTTATCGTTTTTGTGTTTTCCTGTATTTTTTTATTGCCTTTATAAAGCACTTTGTGACCTTTGTCTGTAAAAAGCGCTTTATAAATATATTTTACTTACTTACTAAATCATTTTTCAGATAGTGAATTTTTAAACTGCTTATCAATTTCTTATGTTTAATCTTTTGTCAGGTGTTTTTTGTTGAATCGATATGTGACGATCCAGACGTCATCGCTGAAAATATTCTGGTAAATGATGCATTTGAGCTTTTGTATTAAATTATCTGCACCTTTTTGTCGTTGAAACTGATGGTGAGTCATCTCTGCAAATGTCTCTTTCACAAAGGATGTGAAGGTCTCCAGCCCAGATTATCCTGAGAGGGACAGAGAAAGCGTCATGGAGGACTTTCTGAAGAGAATAGAATGTTACAAAGTGACCTACCAGCCTTTAGATCCAGACGAACACGACAAGTAAGAAGTTCTTATCTTGAAAAAACTCTATTAGTTGTATTGTTTAAAGCTTCTCAATGTAATTGAAGAAAAAATGTCAGTTGAAATGCTAGTGCTGCCTTTTATGGGGGTAAAAGTCAGTACGGAGTTTGTGTAAAAGAACATGCAGTTGCAGAAATCTTCCATCAGGAGACGCTCAGTTACAATAAAACCAGTGATTCAGAGGTCATGACTTTTTCAACTCCTGTCATCTGACTTAACTGCAGATGGTTTGTTTTACGTCTTTTAATCATTAACTGATAATATTTACAGATTTGTGTTATGCTGCTGAGATTGAAATCCTGCACTTAATATATGATTTTAACAAGGAGGAACAGTTGTTGGTCTTATATGACCTCTTGCTTTTGTGAAGAAGCTGTTGACACAGAATGTTATTTAGACTACACTAAAAGTACAAGATATCCCTTCTTTAACCTCAACTTGTTTGTCAGTATCTTTACGTATGTACACGTGCATGATTATCTTTTTGCTTTGACCTACAGGAACCTGTCCTTCATTCAAGTCATCAATGTTGGCCGTCGTTTCTTGGTCAACAGGGTGCAGGATTACATCCAAAGTAAGATAGTGTACTACCTCATGAACATCCACGTCCACTCCCACTCCATCTACCTCTGTCGCCATGGAGAGAGCCATCACAATCAGGAAGGACGCATCGGGGGTGACTCAGAACTGTCAGAGAGAGGGAAACAGGTGCTTTTTCCATATATCTTACATGCACAGAGATATATGAAATTGTAGATACCGTGTATTTATCTTTTGAATAAGAAGCTACCACCTGCAGATTAGCTTAGCACAAAGGCTGTAAATAGAGGTAACAATCAATCTAAGCCGCTCAATCGAGTCCTCTAAAGCTTGCTAGATTCCATGTTATAATATATATAAAATGCCTAAAATTAAACAAACTGTTAAGTTCAATAAGGAGAGATCATATAAAGGTAAGAACAGAGGTTTGTTGCACAGCCATGAGCATGCTACATCAAGTCTTGCGGGTGATCGTCTCAGAGAACATGGCCAGATGGATAATTGGACAAAAGTAGTGCCATTCGAATTGAGAGTGGAGTGATTTTGATAGTATGGTGAAGCAGAGGTGGTGAAGAGAATAGACCCTCAGTTATAGCACATATTTATTGAGGGGAATGGAGAAAGAATATATGTCAACAGATCGTCCTTGATAAAGTCGTGCATAAGCAAACAAATATAAAATATACAACAAAGTCCAGTCATGTGGCTTCATTAAAGTTCTTCTGCTTTGAACAAGTTTCAGGGACATTTATGGAAAACATTACTTGACTCATTGTGTGACTTCAAATCTGCCTTAAGGTGTCAGTTCTCAAGCTTAAAATTATTTTTTGTGTTGTTTTTGGCAGTTTGCAGCAGAACTGAAGGGTTTTGTGGAAGAGCACCGACTGACGGACCTGAAGGTTTGGACCAGCCAGTTGAGACGCACCATTCAGACAGCAGAGGAGCTGGGCGTCCCTTACGAGCAGTGGAAGATCCTTAACGAAATAGATGCTGTATGTCATCTGATATATCACTGAAGGGGCAGACAGAGTCAGTCGGACCTGCTGTAAGTCTCACTGCTCTTACATTGTGTTTCAGGGAGTGTGTGAAGAGATGACCTATGAGATGATCGAGGACAAATACCCAGAGGAGTTTGCCATGAGAGACCAGGACAAGTATCATTACCGCTACCCTGGAGGAGAGGTGAGAAGCTTCTCTTCCCCGTGGAATGATGTTTGGCCTGTCACGATGTGTGACTTTTAATAATTTTACCGTCTGTTATGTTAAATGGGTTTTGTCAGTCGAATCACTGGATGTTTTTATAGCTGTGCTAATATATGTAAAGCAGGACAGGATTTCCTCACTGGGCTATGTAAAAATGGGATTTCTTTTCACATTGCATATAATGAAAAAAGGCATCAAAATCTAAGCCTGACAGTTTAAACTTGAGTATTAAGATGCATCTAATTCAGAAGTGTAGTGGGTCAGCTGCTCTACAGATAAGTTGTGGAAAGCACTGAATAACACATTTACTTGAAGTACATGACACATTTAGACTTGCATATAGGCCCACAAAGGACTTTTTGATGTAACTGAAAACTACAAGAACCTGAATCCGACCCTGCTCTGTCATTTGACTTGTAACTTTCGTCGTTCACCAGTCCTACCAAGACCTGGTCCAGCGGCTGGAGCCAGTCATCATGGAGCTGGAGCGGCAGGGCAACGTTCTGGTCATCTGCCATCAGGCCGTCATGCGCTGCTTACTGGCATATTTCCTGGACAAGGGCGCAGGTTACATGCACAGAAACAGAAACATGACCAGGACGATACCTCTCGTCACACACCTACGAGTACTGTGGGATCCCAAACATCTTAGTCTGAACCTGTTTGTTCCGAGTGTTTATCTAAAACTTGCAGTGCCTAAACAAAAAAGCTTAGAGGAGTAATTCAAGGCCACAATGTTCCCCTGAGTGCTGAAAAACAATGTCAGGATGCAGCTAAACAAAATGTTCTCGAAGGCCACTGAAGACACTTGAGAGATATTTGGTACCACCTGACATGTAAGCATAAAATACTCCACTTCATTTAGCAGACATACAAATGAAAAAGCAACTTTAATGGATGAATAGTCATTTCCAAAGCACTTTTCACTTTTGTTGCTTTGCATGCGCAACATGATGACATTGATGTAACTTTGAAATTGGCTCTTCCAGTTCATCTGCCGTCGCTGCACTTTGTGGTTTTGGCACAGAGCGAATGGTTGGGCAATGACATAAGAGCAGCACCTAAATAACAGGACGATCTTTGTGAGAAATGAATAACTGCACTAAGAGCACACGGGAACGCTTTGAGTTTTGGCAAATTGAGTACGTCAGCTCCATCGTAAATAGTATGTCGAAGCAAGATTTGAGGGGAATGCTGCACACTTTAAAGGTAAACACAGCTGCACAGTCTATCGTGAATATTGTTATTAAGTCATGCACAAGCAGTACCCGACTGCTGTAGAATAATCACACAAACTTTGGTTTCATTTTAAAGTTGTTGGCTGTAGTTTGGTGTTTTTGCAGACATCAGCTGGCCCTTTTCTTTCAGTGCCTAAATCGGCACAGGCTTAGGAAAACAGTTTGTTAGGTGGATGTTGTGTCTACCAACCAAGTGTTTCTTTGCTATGACCTTCTAAGGACAGTACAGTTTAAACAGCAGTTTATATTTATCTGTGTCTGCCTGCAGTCAACAGGGTGATCAGTATGTGACAGAGTAGAATCACGGATCCAAATACTTTTGCAAAATTTGATGTAGAGAGGAAACAATTTCTTGACCAGACTTATTGTCTGTTACAGTGTCATTTTTTAATGCCACCACACGGGGGTGCCAAATGCAGGAAATTTCAGATTTCAATGCCCAAATTAAAGCCAGTGTGAAGCCTACTGGATGTAGATTGATGTACTTCTAGACAGCTGACATTCTCCACAGTGGTTAAAGTTTAAACTTTAAAGAAAAGTAAACATACAACAGCAACAGTATTGTAGATAATAACTCTGCAAGAGTTTTGCGGTAATGTCAAACTAAACAGGCAGTACTGATGGTACAAACAACAGCAATGACAAAAAAAGAAATGCATTAAAAAATTTAATACAATGATAAAGTTGCAGAGTTCCCATGTTGAGAGTTATGTAAAGTTAATTCATATATTTTGATGACAGAGCAAGCCTCTGGTATTTCAGTTGATCATTTATATAATAAATACGGAGGTATTGGAGTTTACTGCAAAAATATGAGGTTCAAGACAAAAGGAAATGTAATTAAAATGTATTTTTAAAAAACCGTATACAGCAGCAAAAATAAATTACAATACAATTGCAATATAGTGCAAGAGGAATATAAATGCTATTAGGACTCAGTATAAAGTCAGAATGTCTACATATGAATGACAGATATCAAGATGGTACAAAGGATGGTTTTTGTATGTAATCAATAAAGGGAAACCACCTTAATTTATATTACACCAAAGAGGGAGGTCAGGTAGCCTTCCACTTAATGAGAATTAGTCATCAAGCCAACAATGAAGCAAATGCTGTAGCGTTTGATGGTAGAAGCATTAGCTTTATAGTTAATTGTGTGGAGAATTGTGCCATCTTGTGCTGTCTTGTACAACACACCAACCTGATAACTTAACAACAGCTCAGTTTTAGTCCCAGAGCAATTGTCAAAAACATGTGTGTATGAATGTGTGAAAATGGGCACAAGAGGGAATACACCAGACATGAACATTAACTGGGTGGTAAGAGTGGAAAATACTATTGGAAATCAAAGCTATAATTAGCTGTGGGCAGACAGAGGGTTTCGTCAGTCAGCAGAGGAAGTGGTCGCTGCTGGAGCATCTGTTTAAAGGCTCAGCCACAGCCGATGACTGCAGAAACCAAAGTGTGGGTGCCGCTATGACGGGCATTTCGTCCCACTGCACCCCCACTCTGGGGACATGTAGCACTGCAGACGTAACACAGAACCATGAACTGTACCTCATACAGCACAGCATGAGCTGCACAGCTGTCCGCAGGCGTGTCCTGCAAAACAGGAGAGAAAAATCCACAAATATGGAAAATACAAAAACATATAAAACCACAACCAAGTCTCACTAGTCTCTTTTATTCTTGTTGGCACAGATGATCTACCATACTTGAAGTGTCCCCTGCACACTGTCCTGAAACTCACCCCTGTGGCATATGGTAAGTCACTACTCTGTTCATAAGTCAGCTAAACCTCTTCCTCAGTTTTTGCCTCCTTGTTGTGATGCATTTTTTCCACCTTCTCCGTCTATTAGGTTGTAAAGTGGACATGTTTGACCTGAAGGTGGAGGCTGTCAACACTCACAGGGACAGACCATTTGTAAGCTTTGGACCATTTATTATGTTGTGTCACGAACATGCTGTTGGTTTTCTTGTAAGCTGTCATTGCCCATTCTGTTCAGTATAACCCAAGACAAGTCGCTGTTATGTAGGAAGAACATTCAAAACAACAGTTGCTGAGCCAGAGTGCTTTCAGATGCAAAGTTACATAACAAGTTTGAGTCTTAAGGTTAAAGCCCTACAGTGTTATTTAGAATGTGAATTTCCTGACTTATTTAAATATGACAGTTACAACCCTAAAAATGATATAAAATAGAGATTTATCTGACTGAATTACTAGTACGGTGAAGACCCTACAATATTATTACTTATGGAAATGTATCTGATTGATATAAATATTAAGGTATTGACGAGTGATGCACGATATTAAAATTTCTGGACAATACCGATATCCAATATTAAGATTTCTGATATCGCCGATAATCGATATTACCGATATCGATATTAAATTTTTGTTCACACCAAAAAATGAGTATAAGTAAACACTGTGAGAACGTGAAAACTATTCAAAAGAAGCCCATACCACATTAGACCACATAGTCTTCTTTTTTACATAACACAAAAGTAAAACATATTTTAACATATTTAAGTCCAGGATCATTTCAGTAAAAACATCTGTCAAATAGCAGCAATATCAAATGTAGAGAAGAAGGTGCTAATGTTAGACAATCATCAGTTTTTCACATCGGCTAAATTTGTTCATCGGACCGATACCAATATATCGGGAAAAAAAACACTAATATCGGCTGATACTGATGTGGTCGCCAATATCTTGTGCATCCCTAGTTTAGACCTAAAATTGTTCATGGAAAACCAAACGCACAGTGGAGAGGAACGAGTCCTTTTTAGCAGAAAGTGGCCTCCAGCAGAACCAGATTCAGGAAAGGCAGCCATCTGCCTCGACCAGTTAGGGTGAGGGTAAAGGGCAGAGAGAAAAAGATAACAGAGAACATAAACGCTGGACAGATTGCTGAGACAAGTAACTGCAGATCTAACCTTTGCATCTCCAGAGCCAGAAATACCTGCAGAGGAGGACAAAACACAACAAAAAATGAAATTTAAAAAAAAGAGAGGGAACATGACTAGAGCAGCTTCAGGAAGACCTAAGAGCAGTGGGGAAAAAAAGAGAGACTGTTGTGATGATGTCCTAAGTGGCCTAGAGGCAGAAAACATACTGGTAATCTGTTGTGGATCTACACCATGAAGTGCTTTAAAAACAAACATTACAGTTTTAAGGTCAGTTCTGTATTTTCTGGAAAGCTAAAGAAAATCTGCCAGAATTGGGAAGATGTGTGTTTTTTCTTTGTACCAGTTAAAAGTCTAGTAGCTGCATTCTGAACTAACTGTAGTTGGGTAATGTTGGACTGTGTTAACGCCGTACACAGAGTTACAGTAGTCCAGCCGCAAGCTACCAAAAAAACAGTGAAGTTGTCATCGTCCACCCTGTTCAGTATAATGTGTGTCTACTGCATGCATTCTGAAGGATCAGTTAAACTCCCACAGTCATGACTGGACAAACTGCTCTGACCTGAGCTATTTTTAGGAATTCAAACCAAAAATTACACACTAAAGTTTCTCATTCAGCTCTCCGGAGCCGGACATCCAGCCTGCAAGGCAAGATACATAAAACTGTTTGCAGGTTCCTGACTTAAACACTGTACACACTAGAACTCTTTGTATGCCAGTCTACTCAACCTGCATTAGACCCAAACTGTGCCTCTCCTTCTCACTGTGAGACCCCCGTCTGCAGTGTAGTTATCTAACTGTCGCAGATAATCCTGACAATTAAAATCAGTATTCATCAGATAAAAGTTAAGATTCAGTTTCATCTCTCTGCTCTGTCTTTCTGCTTCCTCTCCTTTGTATTTTTTGGTATCACTGAAATAATTACCATTCCAGATACTGATGCTAGATTACAAAACCGGGGAAGCATCCGACCCACATTCCTAGAGGTTTAGATGAGAAGATCGATATCTCTGACACTATATGTAGACTGGAAGCAGAGTAAAAGCTGTTAGCATGGCTCTGTCCCACAATCTGCACAGCATGTATGTGCATAACTATTTCTTGATCAGGTGCAGTTAATCCTTGAGTCTTGTCTGTTGGCTGCAGCCAGTCACTGCCTGAAAATGACACAGGACACCACGTAAAACCACGTTTATTAGATTTTACACGCTGTTTGTGTATGAATTAATCATGTAGATATAACATACTAAGTACTGGGCTTTGGAGATGCTGAACAGACAGATATGATCCTGGTACTGATCTTCTCTTACAACTTATGGCAAGAGAGTGAAAAAGAATAGTTTCCAAAATGGAACAGAATGGAAAAGAGAGGTACAGTATGTGCCACATGGCTGCTCCTAATAACTGTTTTTATTATTGGTTAATCCGATAAGTATTTTCTTGATTACATCTCTCTAAAATTGCCAAAAATGTTGAAAAATTGCTGTTATAGTTGGAAGAGGACATTTTCAATTGTCTTTTGTCCAAATAATAGTCTAAACGTTGGCATTTTACGAAGAAAACACTATTATTTTCCCTACAAGCCTCCAACATACCTATTTATTATTTACACATCACAACCAGTCATACCATTTCCCCAACAGGAAGCTTTTATTTGGAAGACTAAACACTTATGTATGAGCCAAGTTTTCATTTTCAAGAAATAAATCAGGGCATCAGCATGACACATGCAGCGCAGCGCCTTTTGTGTTCATTTCCTAATCAGGGAGCTCCATATCTGTTCTCTGCTGGTAGAGTTTGTTCTGATTAGTGACAAGTGTTCAGGCCCAGAGCCTTAGACAGAGTGGGTGTTAGCACATAAACACGTTTACTGAGAAACCTCTTGTTAAACGGAGGGACGAATATCCTGCCTGCTGAGACCAACATGACAATGGCTTTTCTATTTATGGCTGTTTCTCAGTTGTTTTGCTTTCTCTCCTCCTCCTCCTCCTCCTCCTCCTTCTCCTCCTCCTCCTCCCAGCACAGTGATTCCAGACAAAGCAGATGATTAATTGGTTTACCATAAGAAATGTATTTATCAGTCTACTCTGTTTGTTTGTTCGACTAGAATAAATTCCAAGTGGATGCTGTGCCACCAGCTTTCCTCCGAAGGAACAGTTTCACTCCTCTGTCCAGCCAAGACCAGATTAAACGGCCTCGTCTGTACAGCGTGGGCAACCCTCCGAATGCTCGCATGTTGCAGGCCCCAACTTTACCCAGCATGCAATTCTCTGAGGCGTCTGAGGGGGCTGAATTGCTACAAGGCGAGGTCAGTGTCTGTCACACGTAATGGTTTTAAGTCAACTTATAAAAGTTATTCAGAGGCATTACAAAAAATAAATTACATATTGATATGGACTTACAAAGCTGACAGTAAAAGGTTAAAAAATGTAACTTATTTTCTGACTTCTTTGTTTTCCTCTTGTCTCGGTACACATTTATTAATTTGCGTGTTCCGTTTTCCTCTATGCTTCTATATGCTGTATTTTGATGTATATATATATGTGTGTGTGTGTGTGTGTATAGAGAGCAAATGAGAGTACTTACATCTTATACTTCCATAAAGTAAACAGTTTAGGTGATGTTCATCCATCTTTTGACACTGTACCAACGAAAGTGTTTTAGTTGGGAGGCGAACACTAGCAAAGTTGTTTGTAGCCACAGAGAGTCGTAACGTAAGACAGACGAAAGCCTCAGCAGACTTTTTTTAGGTAAAAGGGGAAAAAGTGCATAACACAATTGTCCTTGGAAAATTCGCAAAACTCTTGCAAATGCAAACCAAAGGAAAGCTTTTAAATGAACCTGCAGCACTCATTTGCTTTTTCGCCTCATGCAGAAGACATGATGTTTTAGTCATTATTAATATCCAAAGAAATATGAAATGTGCACAGTTTAATGCCTTTGTAGACATTGCAACACTTTTTATTAATCAGTTATTACTGGAATGTACCCATTGCACCTTTTTTGTGTCATTTAGGAACGATGAAAAACAACAGCAAAAACAAATAGATGTTTACAACAGACAAAAGGCCCTTTACAAGCATCTTGGAGGGGCAGTGACAGATATAAATGTTTCCAGTGTTGTTTCTGTGCTGTTGCCCACAAAGTGACCTTTACGAGCATTACTGCACTTCAGATCGCAGAGGTGGACAGAAAAGGAGTGTTTCACTATGGCTTGTGATCTCAGACTTCAATATTAGCTCAAATCCAGTCTGTGCCAGTCAAAACAAACCCTCCTTTCCTATTTTGGTTTGGTGTTTTTGTTAATGTATTCCACTTTCTCTCCCTTCACTTTTTCCGTCTTTGCAGGACGCTCTGAACGGTTTCAGCGCTGCAGACACAGATGACTGTGTGCAGAGTGTCAAAGAAAGCACATGAAGAGGTATTTTCGGTACCTTCTTATCTATTACATGGAACATCTACGCTCTTCACTCACTCCTTCATTTTGCCATTTAACTCAGGCTTTTCCCCACATGGGTGTATCACCAGCTGTGACAGCCAGCAATAAAATCTTAACTTGCTTCAGCCATTAAATTCTTAAACACTGTATTACACATTGTATCTGTGTAGCCTTGCAGATTTTGTCTCTTTAGTTTTAGTGTGTGTGTGTGCACACAGTAGTCTGGACTGTGATCCAAATCAATGATTTGTAGTAACGAGAGACTGAAAAGCTTTCCATTAGTTGCCAGGACATTCCATATACTGTAGATCACAGTCTTTTGAAGCTGTATTAGATGTAGAATGTGATTAAGAATCATATACCTCGGTGGAAGGTGTTGCCTTCTGTTTCAGTAGAAGAGAGCGCCTCTCTTAAAGGAAGCCTTAATTTGTTTTCAGATTGTTTCTTCATCTTTCCTATTTAACATTCCCACGTAATGTGCATCCTTCCTGTGGTAATCTGACAAGATGTTGTAATTATTTTATTCTGAAGTTTAATTTAAGCATACAAAATTGTAATTTAGCTTGGGCAGGCACAAGCTGTAAAAGTCAATTAAATGTTTCGTCTCGCCCTATAAAAAGTGCATTAGCTACTGTGTCTGTGTTTTTGTCTGTGACGGTAGTGTCACACGTCTCTTCTAAGAAGCCTCCTCGTGTGTTTTGTTTTCTCCTCAAACAACAGCTCTTATATATTCTGCCTTAGACTGTAATAATGTAAAGCTGATCTCATTTGAACCCCACAAATATGATGCAAATATATAAAGTGCTAAAATGTTCAACAGTATTGGATGTTTTGTTGAGGTTTTATGCTTGATTTATTTTTATTTTATTTTATTAAGGAAAAGCAAATCAGAGAATCCGTAGTGCTAAATTTATAGAATCCATGTGGGAAACATGTAATCACATTACTTTCATTTTAATGTTGCAAATCAGTCATTTTGCAGAAGTGCCTTAATTTAAATGAATACAAGGCTGTGACACCATTGATCAAAGGACTTCATGTATTTAGCAAAAGTATGTAACCTTTGAACTGAAGGATTGACCTAAAAAAACCTCTTAATGTTACTGTACACTTATCTACTGAATAAACTTCATGTCACACTGTTGTGTTTCCACTGGCTTCTGTTCTTTCCAGAGTACTTATGCTTATTTTGACATGAGAAAAAGTCTTTAGTTTGGTGAAGACGTGTGTGTGAGCTCATTGGGAGTTGTCTTCCTGTCTGCTGAACTCCAGAGCCAGACACACATCACCGGACTCAAACAAGTGAGAGATTTATCTGTCTACATTTATTTAACATCTGAAGACGAATCCAGATTTGGGAGTGAGACACATTTACAGCAATATGTAGTTTTATTTTAAACTCATAATTCTCTGAGGTTATGAGCATCGTCTGGTCGCTACTGATTTTTGTGATGCACCCGACAAGTGATTTATCTTGTAAATCTTTGGCCACAGAGTCAGTTTGTTCTGACCGTAAGACGCTCTTTGTGGTCCTGCACTGATTTACAGTTTAGTCATCAACACTATCACAGAGCCCCACATGAGCTCTATACAAAAACACACCTAAAGCTCTGTGCTGCCTATTACATTCTGAATGAGGAGTGTATGGTTTTGTTTTTCTCATTTAAACTGATGTAACCTGCTTTAAATGGAACTGATGTATTGTTGTTGTTTTTTCTTCTTCCGCTAATTAGTAAGTCATCAGGGAAATGGAGTCATATTTCAGAGAACTTAATCTCAAGTTGTCCTTGAATGAGTGGATTTAGATTTCAAAACAAAAGCTCTGGAAAATTCCCTCGCTGATTACAAAACAAAGATGTCTACAGTTATTTGAAAGCAAGGCGTCTATACTAATATGTTCTCATTCTCTGTTGTTTTGAATATATCAAATAAAAGTAGAATCATTTTGTCTGATTATATTCTTTACTTACTGCTTTAGCTGCAATGAAATTTAATTGGTTAACTGGGGTTTGGGTTACAGCAAGAAGGTAGTTGGCATTTGGTTTTAATGGTCTCAGGCAGAAGTACTTCATCATTAGTGTGAGGAGTCGGGGTGGAAACATCACCACTGTGTCGGAGGCTGTAATGAGACGACAGTGTCTTCTTACCTGCTGAATCAATGCTGGTGAAAATAGCACACATTTACTGTACAGGTTTCTCATTTTTTAGTATTTCATTGTGCAACTTTCTCCTCCCGCTGCACTGCCGCTGGACTTTTCTACTCTGGAACATTTCGCTTGATGGTTATCAGGTTAGTTACTTTGTAGATTAAGATTTTTACATTCCAAACGTGAAAACACTCTTAAAATCACTGAAATCACAGCAAAAGCCTTCCTGTGACCTCTTGTTGTATATTTTCATAAGTTGTAAACAGCTCAGCCATATTCCCCCTGAGATCCTTTATTTTAGAAACTTTTTTTTTTAAGTTTAAACTGTCCAGTATGCGACAATGAAAAGAAAAAATAGAGGAGAGTCATAACTTGTTTGATCGTCTCATGACCCCTTCACATTTATCTGGTGACCTTTTTTTTTTAGGCTTACCGACCCCCAGGCTGGCAACCGCTGTTATAAAATATGCATTTAAGTCCCACAGATAGAACAGTTGGTACTTAAAAATATTATTTATGTGTAATCCAGCCATAATTTGATGCTCTGCAGGGCACAACGGTTTACAATAATAGTATATTAAGCTGCTAATATACAAGCAAATGTAGATGTAATTAAGTTTAACTGTTGTACATGGGGGTATTTTATTCAGTAAAAGATCTGACTGCCACTTCCATTGCCACTGCTGTGATGTAAAGTCAGTCACAGTGACTCAGAACAATGCGGGCAAAGCTCTGTTATGACAGTGTGACCACTTCTCCTAGCAATTGAGTTTGTGTGAGTAAAACAACCAAAAATACAACAACTGTGATGGAAGAGGCTGACAAGTCTGTGATTTGGGTACGAGTCATGTACAGAGGGAAATAGTAGGAGGGGGGGGGATTTATCATAATCAGCCTACATTTTTTAGCCTTAATTTTTAGAGATTTTTTTTTTTTATTACTTTCTTCAAAGTCAGAAGTGTACAAACATTTCCTTAGAATTTGGTAACATTGTGTTGAAACTGTATGACTTGGCTCAAATGTTTTGGGTTTCCTTCCACAAGCTTCTCACAATAGTTTGATAGAATTCTGGCCCATTCCTCCTGACAGAACTGGTGTAACTGAGTCAGGTTTATTGGCTGCCTTGTTGGCTTTTTCAGCTCTACCCACAAATTCTCTACAATATTGAGATCAGGGCTTTGTGATGGCCGCTCTAAAACATTGACTTTGTTGTCCTGAAGTCATTTTGTAACTAATCTGGTGGTATGCTTTGGGTCATTGTCCATTTAGAAGACCCATTTGCACCCAAGCTTTAACTTCCTGGCTGATGTCTTGAAATGTTGCTTCAATATTTACATATAATGTTCTTTTCTCATGAAACTATCTATTTTGTGAAGTGCACCAGTCCCTCCTGCAGCAAAACACCTTCACAACATGATGCTGCCACCCCCATACTTCACAGTTGGGACAGCGTTCTCAGGCTTGTAAACTTCCTCCTTTTTCCGACAAATGTAATGATTATGTCCAAACAGTTCCATTTTAGTTTCATCAGACAACAAAAATTGAAATCTTTCTACCTGTGTGCATTTGCAAACTGTAATCTGGCTTCTTTATGTTGCTTTTGGAGTAATGTCTTCTTCCTCTCTGAGTAGCCTTTCAGCTCATGTTGGTACAGGACTGGTTTCACTGTGGATAATGACACTCTCTTACCAGCTTCAGCAGCATCTTCACAAGGTCTGTTGCTTTTGTTCTGAGGTTGATCCACAGATTTCTCACCAAACACAAAAATACATCCACAGGTTTGCCTCCAATTAACTCAAATGTTGTCAATTAACCTATCAAAAATTCCAAAGCCATGACATCATCATCTGGGCTTTCCCAAATAGTTTGAAGGCACATGTAAACTTCTGACTTTGAAGAAAGTAATTTAAAAAAAATAAAAAAAATCCCTAAAATATTCTCTCTCTCATTATGAAAATGAAATGAAATGAAAAATACTTTATTTATCCCAGAAGGGAAATTCAATCCTGCAAAAGCTCACCTTCTCTCCCTCTTCTTTTTTTTTCTTTTTTCTTTAATCAATATAACATACATTCCACACATTACTCTAGCATTTCGCAAATAGAAATAATTTTGGTAATCCTGACTGTCCTAAAAAAGGAAATCTTTCGTCTAATTTAATTTAAAACAGTGAGGAAAAATGAGGTTTTATGTCTTTTTTTCCCCACAGTAAGCTTCTGGTTTCATCTGTATTTCCATTGTTTGATTTGAAATTAACAGTTTCACCTGTTAAATGAATTTCTGGTCATTCATAGTAACAGTTTATATTATTTTCTATTGGGCTTGTAGATTCACAGTCTAGTTTTGTGATTTTATTGACATTTTTATGTATTTTCGAAATATAAAACAAATAAAAAAATCTGTGAAATTACTTCGTCTTTTTTTTTTTTTTTTTTTT